>NC_056725.1:129371171-129558671 GCF_019279795.1 Protopterus annectens | reverse complement strand
ATGCTACCCGATGATAGTTCCCAGTGCCTCTATCAAGTAGAACTGCTGGAGTGATCTTCGGGGTGAACTTTGTATTACCCATCCACTCATCAAGATTTCTCTTGAAGAGGGACAGCAAGGTGCTCTGCTTGACATGTATGGGAAGTTTATTCCAGAGCATGGGCAGTCTTTGGGTGAGGAACCTGTCCCGCCAGCACATTCTGTTGATTGTGGTAATGAGGTTGAGATCTGTGGAGCATGTGGTGCAGAGGGATTGGGATTTCTTTAGATGTAGCATTTATAACAGAGCTGGGTCAGACACGGCTTTGTAAGTCAAGCAGAGATCACCTCTAAGTAGGCAATATGAGACAGAGAATAGCTGGAGTCTTTTGAGTCTGTCCATGTAGGACGTGTTTAATACTTAGGATCCTCTTCGTGTGGTACTGCTGTGGCCTCTCCAGCTGTTGCAGGTGTCTAGTGAGGTACATGCCAAATGGGGCATTATACTCGATGATTGGCCTAATGAGGGAAGAGTAGAGAGAGATGATGACCTCTTTCTTCATGGATGCAAAACCCTTGGTAATGAGACGTGCTACTTAGAAGGACTTTTTGGTCACAGTGGCAATGTGGTGGCCGAAGGAGAGGTTGCTGTCAACCTGGATCCCCAGATCTCTTATAATGCCTTCAGTGTTCAGTGGGCTCCCATCCATGTGGTAATTATGGGAACTAAGTTTTTACCAAAGGGGATGATGATGCATTTTTTTGGCATTAAGCTTAAGGCCATGGTTTTGACACCAGTCATTGGTCTCAGTGAGGCCTTTCTTTAGGATGTCTGCATCACTTGGGGAGTTAATAATGGCTCCCAGCTTGCAGTCATCTGTGAACTTGGCCAGCCAGAGTCCCTTTGTGTTCGCCTTGACTTCTTAGAAGTTCAAGTGTGTTTTCATGGTCATGGTGTAGTTCTGCTGCTGTAACACAAATATAACAATAAAGTAAAAACTGTGAATGAAAGTCCTTTAATGAGAGCTGGTGTATGCCTCAGTGTTTGTGAACATCAGACATACCTGTTGGTCCTGCAACACTTGCCTCAGTACCTCTCATGGGTATCCAATGATTTAGGCAGGTGTTATGATGGGAAGTCAGGAACATTATTAACTCATATCCTGTTATGTGCTACTGTGGATATCTCTGGCAGCCCAGTAGTGTATGTGTATGGACACAGTTGGACATAGTTGACCAAGAGGGCTATAGGGTACTAATTATGGCCCACAACCTTCCATATCTAATATATGGAACACTAAATCTCATAATGCAGAAAACAATGGGTGATGTGGGAAACATTTAATAATAGCATCAGCTAGGATACTAAGATGCATGGTTAAAACATGCTAGTTTGTATTTACACATATTCATTTGTGATGAAGTAATAATATATATAAGGAGGCATCAGTAATATCCGTGGAATACATTCTGCACAATGCAGATGTGTCAGATGTGGAAAACCCTGTAGCATGTCATATATAACTCTGAAAGTGGGAAAGGTGAGGAACATTTGTCATCAGGTGGTATGGTTTAGAGGTATGGTTCACCCATGTCCCGGGTATGGTAACTGTAGTTGGGTTGCACATGGCCTCCTGCATTGAGCCCCTTTATACACATATCTGGAAGACAATGGTAGGGTGTTGTATGTGTATATCTTCCACATCCACAGATGTGCTACAGTGAACAGAAATTGCTGCATGGCAAACAAACCTGTGTACACATGCAACAGGTGGCATGCTGCAGTCATTTTCCACATAGCCGCCAGCATATCAGTACAAGAGTGTCATATCTAAAATATGTATGGTTACAACAGATCCAAACATTGTGCATTTACTGCTTACCCATAGCTATTCCCTGTACATAACACATGCAGTGTGTGTGAAGTGGGTAGAACACAACATGCTGTACATTACTGTGCTAACATGTGGGGCACAGCATATTGTTCCAATAGTACCAGGTTGTGCAGACATAGTTCTCCACAGAGTAGCAGTGTATATTTGTGTTTTAAAACACATACAGCAATAGTGTACCTGGAGCTCATAGTATATACATCACAATAGCAATAACAGGCGCCCTCAGAATCCACAGTATCTAATGCCTGTGCCCACATCTCCATATTCCTTCAGACCAGGTGCGGTATGTATATTGCAGGCATGTACACAACATATCCTTGATGTATATATCTTAGCATAAAGATTGTCAGGATATATTAAACCTTATAATAAATGCATCAAAAGTGCTAATGCTTGCTGTAGTTTTATTAAATAGAGTACACCTGTTTGTGCCATTTTGTGCATTGTATGGACAAAATACATTACTGTTAGCTTCCTCAGTTGAGTTTAGCAATTGTTAGTGAAAATATCCTGTATAGTGCATGTTCCCTGCTTGCTATGGTATCACATGTACCATCTAATCTACATAAATCCAATGGCTGTTATATAGACAGAAATAGCACGCTATATGGTGTGACTTGTATCTACAGTTTATGTGTGCTCTGTATTATTGGCTCTTGAATGTCTGGTATTCTGTATCTATTGTAAATAGCTTCATAGGGTCATAGTTGTTTACTAGGCTAATGACCACAAGGGCCTTTTTAAGCTTAGCCATGCATTCTAAATCTCTGACAAATTCTTGTACCCTTAATAAGTGTAAGCAGAGGCTTGGGGGATGAAACATTTACAAGCAGGGGCCTGGGAGATGAACCATTACAAGCTGCCTGTGTCCATTAGAGACATAGGTGTCAAACCAGGGAAAAATTTCCTGTTTCCCATTCAATTGTCTAAGCCACACTTGAATTTGGTTAGGGAGGAACTCTACTTCACATGACAGCATGACATTACAATGTGTAAAGCTACCATGTGTCTGCTTCCTTACTTGGCATGGCCTACACTACTCGTGTCCTGCCTTTATCCGGATGATATGCACTGTGATTATTTGGAACCACCAAACATACACCACTGGAAAGCAGAGTCCTTGGACAAATGGAAATACTTCAATAAATGGAAAAAACTTCTTTAATTAGCACACAGTCAAGCACAGAAACATTTTCATCACACTTAGACTTCATCAGATTAAAAGAACATTAACTTCCCCCCTGCCTTTTATACTTCCTGTGGTTGTCACTAACCAATCAAGTAAAATACTTCATTAAACTCAGTTAACATACAAAGTAAATGTAATACAAAAAAAGAGAGCTTTTTTGGCAAGTTAAACTAGAAGCCAATTGCTTCCCTGGCCTTAATGGACATATTAATATAGCCCCAGTCTTAAAACCAAGATCTGCAAAAGTGCAAGGGTGTTTGAAAGTTCTCGGCTTATAAGAACTAACTATTACTATGTTACAGAGGCTGTCCACTAGAGGGGGCATGAGGGCAAGTCTTAAGAATGAAAGTGTTTTTCCACACTCCCCCAGATTCACTATCCTTCCATGCATGACTAAGGTAGTCATGCATGGAATCGGCCATTTAGAATCCTGATGGCAGCGCACCATGCATATTAATGAATGTGTGCTGCCTGAGCTCCTAATCCTACATGGAGCGTAGACAAGTGCAGGGGCCGTGTCTGAGAGCAGAGCTGTCACAATATACATTCCCCATCAATGAAGGACTGCATAATGATAGTAAACACTGAGCAAGACCGCTCATAGATGTATGTATATCCCCAGCAACATCCCCCCACATGTATAAAAGCAATACTGAGGAACAAAAATAAAAAGTTTTTTTTTTTAATAAAACAGACGAAGTTTAACCGTAGGTGTGTGGATTTGCCCATCGCTTAGCTACAGCTAATATAGGTTAAATAGCAGAAAGAGGGTAAAAAGCAAGATATGTGCAAATTAAGCATTACAGCAATAGTGTAGTGGACAGAGGATTTGCCTTACAAGCAGTCATTCCTGGTTCGAGTCCCACTGCAGTACATTCCCTTTTCCCTTCCAAATCACTTGTTATGATAAATATTTTTATTGCATAACCTAATAAATAACATTTATTTGTGAACTGCAATACTGCATTTAATGTAGATGTGAGGAGTCAGTGTCATAATGTTGCAAAGTCCACAGATAATCACGTGATCCATACAGTATCACAAATACAAATGGAAGGTAACCTGTGTAATGAATGATAACTCCATATATTTCTTCAAATTTCCCATTTCCCTAAGAACCATTACACTATTACTATCTAAAATGTAGCACTAGTAAGCGGTAGTAAGCACTCTTAAGCACTAGTAAGTGGGTTTAAGGCCATTTGTATGGGGGTAAGCAATGCGCACACAGGTGAAGCAAGATCAAAGCTAACTCTCTGTAAGCATATGTAACCGGAGGTTAGCATTGCTTATCCTCGCGCAAATCCATGCAAACCTGCTTACAACTGCTCAAAAGTGCCTTGATCACTAAGTATGTATCAGCCGCCATTCTGGGCAGGAAAAAATAACCAGGCTTTGCAGGTTGTGAAGCCAGGACCCTGTACTCCTCAGTCACAGTACTTAACCACTAAGCCAGCACAACAGTACATAAGATTGACGTTTTAATAAACAAACCTCTCCATAGGAAAACAAACTGAACATGTAAAAGGACTTTCTATACAGCCTTATGTTGTATACCCAGCTACATCACATAAATATGTGAACTAAAGTATTGCAGTAAGCACAAATGTGATGTGTTATTGTAATAAAGTGTAGAAGTCCCCAGGACCCCATACAGTGTATGTACACATGAATCATAGATACCAGATACATATATAACCTGTAATGAATAATAAATCACTGTCAAAAAGGAAATATAATGCTAATTAACTATTAAGCAATGCTAAGCACTGCACAGCTCAGCTTAGTAAGTGTAAGCAATGTGTAGGCCAGCCAATTCAATCTTTCTATTGGTATACCTCTTTAAGCACTGCCAACCTTAGGTAAGCAGGTGTGCCCATAGCTTAGCCTATTAAAAACCGGCCAATCACAGAAAAGTGTGGGAAATTGGCTGTATTTAAACCCCACAGGTGGGAATACTTCCCATAACTGGTTGTAGCTTCCTACTGCAGGCAGAATGGCTGGAGTGGGTGAAGGCACTCAATTTAGAGTGCAGCGCTGGGGCATCCAGGAGTCAAAAATCATGGTATGGCTCCTGGTAAAACACCATGAGCAGAGACTACTGTAGGGCCAGTGCCAGGGCTCACAGTATAAAACTGAGGCCTGGGACAGTCTCGCCCGTGACCTCACCAGTGCCACAAGTATCCCCCGGACTGGTGAGCAGGTCAGGCACCACCATGCTTACCTGAAGCAGTGGAGGGGGGATGTACTGGAACAGTGGATTCAGGAATCTTGGCAGATGCCTAATGCCCCAGTACTAAGTACTCATTCTACTAAGTAGTTAATATTGCCTAGCTTGTGTATACTATGGATAGGTATGGCTAAATATCACTGCATTTCTCTGTCAGCTGCAGATGAGCGGGCTGTGAACCAGCAAGTCCATGCTGCTAGGTTGCAAAGGCTGCATCGTGAGGCACGTTAGTAATTATTCTGCATGTACTGTCATAACAAATAAATATAACAACCTTAGTAAGTGTCATACCAGTATAAATACAGGTGCAATATTCTGTGAATAAAGGTATAACCCCTGGAGAGCTTCTATTTACTCTTCGTTCATATGTTGTTGTACTGTTGCATTCTATACATAGTACTGTTGTATTAAGCAGTGTTACCCACACTGTGCTATGCAGATAAAATGTGTATGAAGTTCTGTATAACAATGTTGGAAGTGCCAAGAAGTCATCATATTGCACAACTGTGGGTGACTTAGAAAACATTAGAAAGCTTCACAACAATTCCCTGATAGCAAAGTGTACTGTGATGTTAACTGTAATGTTTTTGTCACACACAGCAGGGATTTGAATCCCGGGAGTGCTAGTAAGTTGTATGCATAATCATACCCCACAACTGTCCATATTGTGTTAGAATGTTCAGATAGAAACCTGTATGCATAATTACACCCAACAACTGTACAGAATTTGCTAGAATGTTCAAATAGAAAGTTGTATGCATATTCATAACTCTCAACTGTTCCAATCTGTCCAGCATGCCCAGATAAATGGCCTACATCACCAGCCTGGTACTCTGTTCCCCTGAAAAATCATTGTGATGATCAAAGAAATGTAGGCAGCCGTTAATGACATATAACTGATAGTAGGACCTGTATATAGTTAGAGAATGTATATGAAAACAAACCTGTCATTCTAGCATCTCACCCAAAGTGTATGAGAGCAATTCTCAAAATATGTTGCATTAACACCTGCATCTTGTCACACCTGTATGTAAGACACAAGTCACGTATATAATAATCTACAAACATACTATTGTACAATATAAGGCCATTGGGTAGTGTAATAATACATGTAAGGGACAGATCACTGCAGTGACTAAGAATGTTGTGAAAACTACAAGGATATATTAGTTGTTAATTGAACTCTGTCTCTCACCCCTACCATATGTGCAAAAATAACCCAATTACACACCTCAATCAGTATGTGTACACTCTGAACTTTAGTTAGGACATATGTCCTATTGGTTTATAAATATTCACATTTGTATCTATGATTGTACCATGTTAAAATACCCCCATATTGGTGGCCTTTTGCCATCAATGAAACCCACATGCTGTTGTAATGGCCACTGTTGTTCCATATATGCATGTGTTCTGCTTGCTCTGCAACTCTTTTAAATCTGGTGTCTTGGGTTAATGGGAATACCTATGCATGCTGTTATAACTAATCTTGAATGCTGTTGACTATTACTAACCCATATCTTTCCTAAACCTGCTAGAACATAGCTCGTATAGGAAGGCAGGTCCCAGCGGACCCACCTGTCCCACCTCAGCTGACTATGGCACTGGGCACCAGCACGTCTGGGGCCCAGCGTGGGCCCTCCTCCTCTGTTGGCCCTGCACCACCTTCAGGTGGAACCGCAGCAGGGGATGGCACTCACCCACCTCTGGGAGTGGGAAAGGAGAGGAACCTGTCACCCATCGCCAGGTCTGGGCCATGGTGCGTAGGGAACTTGATAGGAAGTTTCAAGACCAGCTATGCCAGCTTGAGGGCCAAGTGGTGCAATTAGAGAGTGAACCTGCCCCTCCTACACAGCTCCCAGCACAGCCACCTTTGGGGCCGTGAAGGTGCAGTGGTGACTGCCCATGGGTGGAGACCTCAGTCTCACTGTGTCCATTTGGGGGCTCATGGGCTTGCGACATCCAAACACCCCTCCCCGTCCAAGGTGTTTCCTCCCCACATGTCATATACTGCCCCTGTATGCTGTCTTGTCTGTCTAGTCTGCCATCCTACCAAACCTATCCTCCCCGAGCATACCTATTCTCCTTCCCCAACATCCCACTCTCACCTTAGGTATATATGGCCATGCATCTGTAGATAGCAATGGCAGATTAACAAGAACACATATGTCCACATGCACCATTAATAGGGTTGAGAGGCCCCATGCACTATACGTCTTGTTCAACTAGGCATCCCACCACCACAACCAAACACGTCTGCCCTGCAATGCACTACCAAGTGCTGCAGATCTCATAACCAGGACCTGACATGACATGGGCACAAGATGTTAACAGTACTACATCCCACCTGTATAATGTCAGGCTGGTATTGGTAGCATATCATGCAGTACAAACTGCTCCCATAGGAAATGTAAAATGTGGAAGCCATCAACATCCCCATGATACAGATATACAGACACAGATATGCTGATACATACATATATATATATATATATATATATAAAATGCAACTGTAAAACAGTTATACTAATACAGTAGTCTGGAAATGTTCACAACTGTTGCTGTCCAGGCCATGCCCTTCAAATTGTACAATAGTGAGGAGAGACTGGGCCACAGGATACCAAACAATCAACAGTATGTAATGCAGGTGTAGTTCAGCAGCCTCTATCTACACTCTGTACAAAACCAATAGGTGGTAAAGACGTCATGTGATCAAATGGGTTGTAACTGTTATATAACAAGGCATAACTGACACCATCACATGCACACTGGCAAACAGAACAGTCTGTATGGCAGGAGGCAGTAGGCTTGCATTAACCCAATTTATGTAAGTAATGTAAATATAGGTGAAGTATATGGTACTGTACATCCAGATGCCTTAAGGCAGCTCACCCCTGATACCCCCACATTTTTTAACATCCTAGGTCATTTATGGTGCCCCCCGACTCAATAATACAGGGCCATATACCACTGTTACATACACTGGCCTCTGGAGTGCATAAGAGCACACATGTATTGTGTAGGTGATGCCCACACATATATGGCCACAGCCCCACCGTATGTGTGGGGGATACAATACCAGTGGACTGATGGCAGAAATGGCAGTGTGATATACTCACAGCCCACTATGGAACAACCCCCAACAGCATGTCATATGTGCAAAGCTTGGTATGTAGGTGGAGGATAGAGGCTGGAACACAAGCACAAATCTGGAGAACTGTTGCCATACACTAAGCAAGTTGCTGGTGTTAGAGGATAGTCTGCAACATACCCTTAGTCAGGGAATTGAGGTTAGAAACATAAATGGATGTAGCCATGTACTGATAGCACTCAACACACACACTGCCAGTGAAATATCTAATACAGGACCTGTGTGGTGGACAGACAACACGTGATAGGCACACGGCTTGCCAACAAGAGGATAAGCCCACAGTAGAGAGCTATGCAGACAGACTGCATTCCAAGGTAAAGTAGTATGTACACACACACCCTGTAACACCAGTACTATACAAAGCATAACACAACTCTACTCACACTCTGTCTGTAGTTCCTGAACCTCCTACAAATATGTAGCTACTCTGAGTGTGCTGGTTCTACTGTAAGAGGTATTGCTACCTGCTGTTTGTAACACTGATGCCCACACACAGGAAGGATGTCCATCACACAGGCAATGTAAAAGGACCACGTCCACATGATGTAGGGGGTTAGAGTAGGTGGTTGCCATGACAGTGTGTAATCATATATATATATATATATATATATATATATATATATATATATATATATATATATATATATATATATATATATATATATATATATATATATATATATATATATATATGTCTATCAGGATAATAATAGGTACATATATTTCCACCATATGTCCTGGACATGGAGTGTAGCCCTACCCCAGCCTCTATAGTCCCACAGTCGTAGTGCAAGGGGATGTCAGGTATGTATAGCAGGTATATTAGTAGACTATTCCTACTGTCATTGGGATTGTCTTCACAGACATGGTGTATGTTGGAGGTCACATCTGCTTATAACATGTGTGCCATTGGCTACTGATAGACATCCTAAGGATATCATAGTAAATTACTGCGGCTAGCACATAATTCCCCTGTGGACTGCAGCAGAGATATTGGCCAATATATGTGGGCATTCTGACACACTCTGTACAGTCCAGAGGTGTGCACATAACCCCTTAATGCTAAACATGTGTACCATGCCTGACAATATGGATGTAGACAGCCATGTAGATGGGTATAACACATAACGACTGGAATACATTTGCCACCATAGGTTATGCATTCACACACCCCTGTCTGGCCTGACATAATAACCACTGGTACACGGGTACCATGGCCACATACCACCCACTAGATATTGACATACATCTGTACAGCATCCCACTGCTCTGTCTGACATACATGACTGTTAAGGAAGGCCCAGCAGCAGTAAATCTGGTAAGTATCTGCACATGACATCTCACTGGGTAAGTACACTAAGCTGCTAGGCATGAAACAATGCACTGTGCAGGCTACAGGAAGACTGGCTCAATGCTGGCCTACATCTCCTCTGGGGGAATGCACATGTACCTGCATAAATAGCAGGCTCTACAGGCATATCACAGCACAAGGTAAGATCCCCCTGTGTGAAAGTGTATAACCACTACCAATGTGAACACAGCCAACAGCCACATATGTTAAGCTAGCATAATATAACAGTATATGGACTATCTGTTCGACACCATCCTCATATGTGCCACTCACAGACTGACCCTACATATGCTGGGCAGCTACACAGTTTGGTCTGATAGCTGTCTGTGGTATGGGACATGTGTGTGTATGGCCCTACAAACATGTACGCCAATACGGTACCATACAGTGGAGCAGCATGTAACATCAGATAGGACGGGACCTAGAACAATGACATCTACCACAGTCTGTACACAGGCTAAAGTACATATTAACAATACACACACTGTCGACATTCACCATAAGTACACAGACCTCAGTACTGTACAAACATCCACAGAATGTCCAGGTTATGCCATCAAATATAACCCCTACTGTACATAACATGTGCAGCAGCTGATATCTCACTGGCTTGTAATCAGATATAATTACACTAATTATGGTGTACAGCACATATGCACCACTTCATGTACGATATATGTACACATGTTGACAGAGTTGTGGCTGGAAGCACATACACAGGGCCAATAATGAGATGTTGCTGTGATAACCTCATACATTTACTGTTGTAACAGGGTTTGTTGCATCATATGTCCTATGAGGAATAAGAAGCCAGTAACTCTCATGGCTTTCACCATCTACAGACTGCAATCCTCACACTACCATCTGCAGTCCACAAATAGATGCTCCATTGGTAACACATGAAACCAAAGGGACAACACACTGCCCTGTCTGCAAATGACCCTGCAGATGGGGATTCCTCATAAACATGGAACTGACATGGCAGGTATTGAGACATGTAGGACAGTCATATCCACACACACACACTGTTAAACCAACAGTACTCCAAATGCAGTATAGCAGCACTTACAATCTGTAGTCAGATCAGGCACATCCCCCTCCTGAGTGTTGCCCTGTTTTTACAGTGTATGTTGTTAGAGGTAAATCCCCAATCCATCTCAGATGCTGTTTGCCAAATAACAGATCTAGTTCCTGCTCACAGTGAATGAAAAGGGCCAACACCAACATGATGTTCCTAGATATTGGAGTGTGTTTCCATGCAATTGGCTATGGGAATGTTACCACAGCTGTTCCACATGCAATCAGTTAGGGGAGGGCTGCAATTCATACAGATGCCATCAGCTGATCATGAGCATCACTTAAAATACACATGCTGCTTACAAGCAAAGCAGGTGTAGGTTTCCACATCCACCAGAGAGGGAGTGGAAGAGGCAGACAGAGGCAAAGACAAGTCAGGGAGTGGTGGGAGAGTAAAACCTAAGCATGTTTGTGTCACACACCTACCAGCACAGGGTATCAAACCCCTGATGACTGTGTAGTGCTGTTACAGCTCTATGCAGTTACTGCATATGCCACATTGAAACACTTGGCAGGGCCAGGATTACAACTCATCAGTAGTAGGATTGCCACATCACTGTGTAGGTATCACATGCACCACATGGGTCATACGGGGGGTGAATGGGCAAAGGGTATGGGGAGGTGTCTGACATCAGACAGCATGCTTCAGTATGCCCATGGGGGTTGTAGGGAGTGTGGATGTAAACATATGCACCATACAACATACACACACACACACACAGGGTGCCAGTACTGACATGCATGGGTGCATGTCTGCACAGGTGTGTGGTGGTCGACTGTGCAAGATGGCTGTACAAGTCTAGGCACTGGGTATACCTTGGCATCAGGCCACATGTCGATGGTCTGCATTGTGGCTCAGGGCTGTAGTGTCTGCATTTGCCCACACAGGTGGATATTGTATCCCCCATCCAGTCACCTGGGTGACTAATGTGTGTGGCCAATGCTGTGCATCACTTGCCATGTATGTGTCCCTTAGTCCATGACATGGACGGTGTCTCGGATGTGCACACCTCCCACATGTATGTACAGTGACATGTGGAACTGTATCTGGGGTGTCTGGCCCATGTGAACACAGATTATCATCAGATGTGCCAGTCTTGCCCACATGTGGCGGGCAATGGTAATGGGCAGCAGGTTTACCCTGCACCTAAATTTATAGCATGCTAATGGCATTCCCTGGTGTCAGTGGCATCTGTCAATACAGGGCATGTTGTCAGGCATGGTATGTCCTTTGTGGGTCACATGTGATGGTATCACAGGTGTTTAAGGTGTTCATTGGGGAACATGGGGAAGGTACACTGTCTGCATGTACGTGCATATTGGACAGATGGACAGGGTGCCATGTCCTCTGTAGCCAACAGCTATCACCCCATAGTTACTATCACTGGCCAATATGCAGTGTACTACCCACATATTGGCTGTTGCCTAGGCATGTGTGTGTGTGTGTGTGTGTATGAGACATGGGTTGAGAGTGTGGTCTGGGTAATACTGGGGTTGCTAACTGTGATTGCTTGGTCTTGATGTGACATGAATGGGTATGGCTTTGCACCCCAGCCTCTCAGCTATTTCACATCTGTTATCCCTGTACAGTGGATTGTGATATATACTAGGGCCACCATATAAGAAATATGCAAAACCCACTCCACATTGGCCACTGGTGTCACACACTCACAACCACCTCCACATAGGATACGTGTTACAAACACACACAGACCTGTCATGTCTGGGAGTAGAACCTCTAACTAACTAATTTATTACAATACAGCAATACACAGTTATAGTACGTGCCACAGAGATTACTGGAGGACTCCTTCCCCAAAGGTGTAGATCACATTGGATGACATCAGCAGGATTGCCCAAGTAGGACATTTGAATTGTAGTGAGTGTGACTAGCCTAAAATGCATTCCTCCCTACACAGACATTGAGACACACACAAAACATCCACAACTGACATGTGTGGGTATAGAATCCCTAACAGAGGTCTATATCACACTACATGGAGCTGGAGCTGTTATAGGATGCACTACAGGGATTACTAGGGAACTCCTTCCTGAAAGGTGTATTTCACAATGAATGACATTGGCAGGATTGCCAACGTAGGCCATTTGAAAGGTAGTGAGTGTGACTAGCCTATAATGCATTGCTCTCTACACAGACATTGAAACACACACAAAACATCTAGAACTGCCATGGGTGGGGATGGAGCCCTACCACAGTTCTACATCAAACTACAGCAGTGTGCAGTTATAGGGCACGCTACAGGGATTACTGGGCTACAATCTTACCAGAGGTGTATTTCTAGGTGGGTGACATCAGCAGCTTTGCCAAAGTTGAGTATATGAACTGTTAGGAGTGTGAGTAACCTAAAAAGCATTGCTTTCTACGCAGTCAGACATGCACACAAACACACACAGTTGTTAAGTCTGGTGTTAGAACTCCTATCTAGCTACATTATTACACTACATCAGTACACAGTTACAGGACACACTATGATGATTACTGGGCTACAACCTTCCCAGAGGCATATTTCTAGGTGGGTGACATCAGCAGCCTTGCCAGAGTTGAGTATATGAATTGTAAGGAGTGTGAGTACCCTAAAAAACATTGCTTTCTACACAGTTAGAGACAGACACACACACAAACACAGTTGCAAGTCTGGGGGTAGAACTCCTATCTAACTACTTTATTACACTTCAGCAATATGCAGTTACCGGATGCGCTATAGAAATTACTGGGCTACAACCTTCTCAGAGGTGTATTTCTAGGTGGGTGACATCAGCAGCCTTACCAAAGTTGAGTATATGAATTGTAAGGAGTGTGAGTACCCAAAAAAGCATTGCTTTCTACACAGTCAGACATGCACACAAACACACATAATTGTCAAGTCTGGGGTTAGAACTCCTATCTAGCTACATTATTGCACTACAGCAGTACACAGTTACAGGACACGCTATGATGATTACTGGGCTACAACAACCTTCCCAGAGGCATATTTCTAGGTGGGTGACATCAGCAGCCTTGCTAGAGTTTAGTATATGAATTGTAAGGAGTGTGAGGACCCTAAAAAGCATTGCTTTCTACATAGTCCGAGACAGACATGCACACAAACACACACACAGTTGCCAAGTCTGGAATTAGAACTCCTATCTAATTACTTTATTATACTACAGCAGTACACAGTTGCAGGATGTGCTACAGAAATTAATGGGCTACAACCTTCCCAGAGGTGTATTTCTAGGTGCATGACATCAGCAGCCTTGCCAAAGTTGACTATATGAATTGTAAGGAGTGTGAGTACCCTAAAAAGCATTGCTCTCTACACAGTCAGAGACAGACAGACATGCACATGGACATACACAGTTGACAGATCTGGGGTTAGAACTCCTACCTAACTAGTTTATCACACTACAGCAGTACAAAGTTATGGGACACACCACAGAGATTACTGGGCTACAATTCTCCCAAAGGTGTATTTCAAATTAGATGACCTCAGCAGGCTTGTCATAGTAAGGCTATGGGGAGGGCGATGTGTGCATGGGCTATAACTCATTCATCTAGGGGTTGATGCACCACATATGAGCACACACAGGTCATATGTCACAGGTATGTGTATACAGCTGCTAGATGACTACTTCCTTGTACAGTCATGTTGCACAGCTGGCATGTGCACCACATAGTCTGTAATGCTGACAGATACTGGTGGCTAGTATCTGCTGTGAGTGACACCTGCACCTCATGTGTTTGGGGCCCTTTGGCTGTGTGCTGGGTGGGACAGGCCTGGATGGCTCTTTGTCACAGTCACCCTCTTCCACACATCTATGTATGTCTACCTTTGGCTTATTATAGTGTGTTGTCCTGACACATATGTCTGTATTCCTATCCACTGTTTGTGCAAGCCATGAGTGGTGCATACTGACGAGTGTCTGCACTAACAACTGCAACTGCCAGATATGTCTGGTCTACTGGTGGATGCAGTCATGGCGTTCATGTGTTTATGTGTGTGAGCATGCCCAGTATGGCCGTCTGTATTGAATGTGTGGATCGTGTCCAGGTAATTTGTGCTGCAGTGCTGACCTTTGTGTTGTAGACCGACAGGTAGCATGCTGTCTCTGCAGGGTATCCATTGATCATTTGGCTTTGATTGTTACTACATTTCTGCATAGCGGGGGGGGGGCACCTGACTGTTTCTACATTTCTACACAGGAGTGGGAGGGCACACCTGACTGTTATTACATTACTATGTAGGATGGGGGGGCACAACTGACTATTTCTACATTCCTACACAGGAGTGGGGGGGCACACCTGACAGTTATTACATTACTATATAGGATGGGTGGCATACCTGACTATTTCTACATTTCTACACAGGGTTGGGGGGGGCACACCTGACTGTTATTACATTACTATGTAGGATGGGGGGGCACACGTGAAACTTGTACACACTTGCTATAACTGTACTGGTATGTCAGGTACTCCATTTCATTCTGTATTGCTAACTATCATGCTGACTAGAGGCATACCAGTGTACTACAGATCATGGCTTTGGTTGCCCTACATATTATTGTCTGACTTCCTACCCTTCAGAACTTACATCCCACTGTCTGCCCTGCTGTGCTTTGTCTGTGTATGCCGGGGGGGGGGAGGTTAACCATAGCCATCATTCTGGGGCCATGATACAGGCTCTGTTTGGGTTTGTCTACCCCTGTCCTGCTGGCTGAAACTGTTGTTGGATATGTAAGCCATCCTGACTGGCATGTGTGGGTCGTATGGACACACATGTCATGCAGCACATTTCCTGCAGTGGGTTTTGTCACCTTGTGTAGTGCTGGATACTATGGTGACTCCATTATGTGTTACAGATGCCATGGTGCCATTATGGGTGTCTACTGTCTGCTGCCATAACATTCAGCCACCCAGTTCCCTTGCATGCTCACATCCATACCATAGCTACAGATAACAACACATTCTACTCCATTTGGCAATTGGTAGGTTGATTGACTTACCTTGAGGGTGTGCCAGACTTGTGGATGGTGCTGGAGGGCTGCCTATGTCGGATGCACATAGTACACTCCCTATACATGGTTGAGCACAGATAGTGTCATATTTGGCATCCCTTTTACTGTATGTGTGAGTCAGAGAGAGGTGTCATTCCCTGGGTCCCTACTGTGTCAGTGCATGTCCTATGCATTGCCTCTTTGCCAAGGCCAGGGCATACTGGGCATGCCTCCTTCTGCCTACTGGGGCAGGCTCAGGTTGTTCCTCCTCTGGATCACTCTGTGCCTGTGCAGGCCTTGGCATCGGTGGGGGGCTGTGTGGCCCTGCCCCATGCTGTTCCTGCTGCAGCTGTTTCCACAGGATCATATTGTGTAGCATAGCACATACTATAACAATTTGGGTACATGTAGATGGTGAATACTGCAAGGCTCCACTGGATGTGTCCCGACACCAGAACCATGACCTGAGCATCCCAAACACATGCTGTATTATATGACTGGCCTGTGCGTGTGCCTCATTATGGCGTTGTTGTTCAGGTGTGTGTGTATTTCTGATGGGTGTCATCAGCCACGGCTCCAGTGTGTACCCAGCATCCCCCACTAGGTGACCGTAGGGGATTTCCCCATTGACAAATCTCTGGTACAGCTGTGTCAGATGCCATATGTGGGAATTGTCATAGCTTCCAGGGTAGCCAGCACACACATTCATTATAATGCCCTGGGCATCACATACAACCTGGCAGTTGATGGAGGGGATGCCCCTGCGGTTGATGTAGGCCCTACCCTGCTCACCGGGTGGTGCTTTGATGCATATGTGCATGCAGTTTATAGCACCCACTACCCCAGGGTATTCTGCTATTTGGTGGAAGAGACGCATATTGCTGGACAACACCTCACGGGTGTTGAGAAAATATACGTGCTCACTGGCATGTGCTGACATGGCATTCAGGAACTGATGGAATACTCTGGATGATGGTGTCTGTGAGATCCCTATGATATCCCCAGTTGTGCTTTGGGAGGTACCTGTGGCTAGTATACCTAGGCCTACACATACCTTGGTATCCACTGGGATGGGTTCCCCTCGGTCAGTTTGGTGTGTCAGGTGTGGCCGGCACAGCTCAACAATTTGCTGTAGGAGGTCTCTATCCACCCTATAGCACTCTACTATCTCCAGCTCATGTAGACCCTGGTAGGTTACCCTGGGTCTGTACACTCTTCTCTGTCTCCTCACTGTGGGTTGTTCGGCAGCATTCACATCCTCACCACCCTCAGCCTCTTGCACATGTTGTTCTATGTTGCCTGCTGCAGCCCTTCTCATTTTGTAGGTTTGTTTGTTAAAATTTCCCCTCTTGTATACACCGATGGTGTAGAGAGTGGGAAAAATCAAAGGGGAAGGTGTTTGTTTAGTTTATAGTAGTGTTCTAGGCTGAGCTGGTCTGCTACCTGTGTAATTGGCTGATTCTGATACATTTCACCTGCCAGCTATGCTAGTTCTCCTTGATTACCTTCCTACTGCTGTTTTCCCTTCCCATTGCCTCCCTGTTTAAGCCCGTGTGTGTGCCATGCAAAGTGCTCAAATGTGCACAATGCTGCTATTTCCTTGTTTAACTTCTTTTTTCTTCCTGTAAAACCCGGTGAGCGATGCGCACACCCGGTTACACTTTGTAAAGAGTGCTACACAGGTTTAGACACTGTGCTAAGCTAGGAGCAAACCCAACTCACAGGGCACCAATCCACTTATAGTATGCCTGACACCCCCCCCCCCCCATGATGTCAGCTACCTCCTAGGCTTGCACCCAGCTATTCCTACTGTTACACTGTTGGGACCTGACTCACATGCTGGGGAAAACTGGGATTCACTATCCTTCCCCTCATTTGCATAGGATTGCCTGCTAATGCATAGTTACATGTGTCACACTGAGCCTCCCCCCTTAGCATCCACTACTCACTGGTCAGATTGTCTTCTGCCTGCCATTGACTTGCATGGCAGAATACTGATTTTAGTTAGAATGCTTATTTTAGGTTTATTTTATTATTTTCCCACGATCCCATTTGCACGCTACTGCCCTATGTTTAAACAGCCAAGATTGGCTCAAAAGAAATACAAGTTGATTTATTTTATTATTTTTATTGTTTGCAATGCCAGTGGCCTTATACTTGGCCATTGGCATGCTTCTTCAAGTGATATGTAGCCTTTATTTGGAGCAGTCATAGCTCCATTTTGGATTTTGCAGAAATGTACTCGGTTACTAACCGAGTACATTTCTGCAGATAACACTAGCCTTGCACGGACTATTGCAAGCTTCCTGGATTGCAAAATCATCTCATTTGCATGGACGTCTTCTTGCAAATGGGGTGATTTGCTTACCAGGGCTTAGTCCATGCATGATTAGTGCAGTTCTCGTGCACACCCCTGCAGGCTGTTTCTTGATTGCATGGCAGACATATTGCCTGTGTGAGCTCCTGCACTAATCATGCACACCGTGCAGGGCCTAGTGAATCCGGGGGACTGTTTTTTACATAAAGTTTTTTGGTACTTATGTATTATCGCAACCACATTTTCAACGGCAATAGTGGTTGGCTAATGATCCTGAAATATGGTCTTTACTGTTGTAAAAATGTGGTATAATGTGTGTCCTTGTAACACAACAGTTTTTTCATGCACTAATAAGAAGAACATTGCCAAAAGATAGTGCTCATGTTTTGTTCTGCACTTAACTGACAGCATTTCTGTTATTTGCAGTCCGCCTGCTGGCCATCTCATTCTCGGGGCAATAGCAACCAATGTTGTCCATGTACTATTATTTCCACTACAACAGAATACAAAACCAATGAATGACCAAAGCACATCATGACAGCATTAATGAAGTAAATGCTCATTGTAGTACAATGTGTATTTATGACAATATGCCCCTTTGACACAGTCAAACACATCAGTGCTTCCAACTGTCTGATGTAAAGATGACCACGCCATCAGCTGTCAACATCATCCACCTGCAAAATTTCCAAGCATTAACAATGCAGTGGTTCTTTCCACACCGCTTACAACTATGGTTACAAATAAGCAAGTGGAAGTAAAAGCAAATTGTCAGTGTCTGTGTCTTACTGCTGTATAACAGGAATGGTTAAAAGTAAGCAAGTGTAGCTACAGGCTGTCAGTGTCTGTCTTTTACTTCTGTGAAGAATTCCTTCTACAAATTAAAAAAAATCCAAACGATAGTACCATAGCAGCCATGCAAACTGTTCCGTGCATCTGTAATGCACAGATAACAGGAACAGATTCCTTTTCGTACTCTTAAAAGCAATGTGAAGGTTTTTGGCAGTACTACACATTTACAAAAATAGTGTCAATTGTTTCAGCTACTCCTATCCGTGGGGGTATGCACTATTCTCAATCTGCTTGCGATAATACATAAGTACCACTTTTTTATTTGTATTGTAATGTATTTTAACTGTTTTGTTAACATTTTGTACATGAATGTTATGATTATATTGAAAATGAAGTTGGTATATTGCACATGGTTGTTTATGTGAAGTTTTTTAACTTTGTATGTTAACTGAGTTTAATGAAGTATTTTACTTGATTGGTTAGTGATAACCACAGGAAGTAGAAAAGGCAGGGGGGAAGTTAATGTTCTTTTAATCAGATGAAGTTTAATTGTGATGGAAATGTTTCTGTGCTTGACTGTGCATTGATTAAAGACATTTTTTTCTGTTTATTCAAGTATTTCCATTTGTCCAAGGACGCTGCTTTCCAGTGGTGTATGTTTGGTGGTTACTAGTGAATTTTACACCATTCATTTCCTTCTTTTTTGCTGCATAGAATTGTATGGACCCAAACCTTTTCCACATGTAATGGTGGCAGCATATTACCTCACTGTTACATCTGTTGTATGTTAAGGGCATACAACAGTGTTCTTTCATATGTACATGATGCAATATTACCTGGCATCAGAGGCTGACCATGGTCAAAAGCAGGAGAATGGACCAGCCCTCATCATAGCCATTCTGGTGTCCCATTACTTGTCTTTATCCCACCATTACTATAGGCACTGCTCAAAACTGTTGGTGTCCACACTATTTTATTCTTTACGTTTGAAATGAAGGCAGAGATATGGATTTAATCTAAAACTTTTAAGTTAAATATCCTTTGTTGGCCTGGTTAGTGCCACTAATATAGTAGCATCTTTTCAGGGGAGACACTTGGTCATATTTATACTACTAGAGGGAATTTAGCCAGGATATTGTGAAACTCCCAACTCTTTTTGATATCTCAGGTGGATGTGAAAGCTCTCATAGCACCTACCATTAACACAGACAGATGGGGCCACAGTTTTATATCTCATCCAAAGGATGACACAGCCATGAGTGTAACACTGTTTCCACATGGTCTACTGGGCTGTTGCCATCTTAGCAACTTTTATCTGTCCCTGTTGGCAGTATCTAGCATCCTATAGCACCGTGTCTACTCCACAATTCTATTCCTTATTTACATGTGTATTTTCATCTACATGGTTTGTTATCCATGGCTGGCCAGCTGTATAACATCATCACTGTGTCATTTCAGGTGAATAAATAGTCCTACATAGTTACCTATGTACAGACTGCATCATGGCTTTGTACTGCCTGCAGCATGGTAGTTCATGTAGATTTGTACATTTCTTTGCTAGTTTGTACATCATACATTCACTTACTTGGTTAGACCGTCTTTTGAATTTGTTTTGTGTTTCCTTCCCAACCCTTAAGGTATGTCCTCTGCCTCTATGCTGTCTGTCTTTGTTTGGCCCTCTCTGTGTGCTGTGCCTCCCTGTCTTTGTCCTGTGATGTGTCTTCTGTATTGTATGTTTCTTTCCATCCACCTGTCCCTCAAATATATATATATATATATATATATATATATATATATATATATATATTCTAATCTATGCTGTCTTTTCCCCAAAAAGGTAGGTTATTGCCCGCCAATCATGCATGTCCCTCTGACACTCTGACATCCCCACTGACCTCTCCACCCAATTTTTGATGACTAGATCAACCGAGCTCTGTTCTGATTTACAACCTCATCAATTCCATGGGGGTATGTGTGTTTTGTGAATTTCCTGCATGTCCCACACCCTTATTACTTTTGGATACCTTTCTTACATAATGCTGATGTGGCTTGGCATGCCATATCACTGTATCTTTTATGTGCCTTGTGATAATTGTTAGCATGTACATGTATTGGGATATGTTTCTACATACACATTGTCTTATGCATGCATGCTCATTGCATGTACTAGACATAAACACATGCCTTCCATACTTAGTCAATTGCATAGTCACATGTTTATTTACATGTCAAATAAGTGTTACTTGCTGTTCTTTGTTTCATTTTTGAGTATGCCCAGTAGTTACATGCTCCTGCACTGGTGCTTTTTTCTTTCTGTCTCTTCTGCCTAAAGTACATTTAGCTTTGTGTTCATTTTCCTCCTGACTAGTACACTTTTAATTAAGCAGCTTACCTCTTTTATAATCCTCTTCACCATATCTTCTGTGTTGGTTGGAAAACTGCAGCTACTAACATGCTAATTATGATTTTTGTTGTATTTTATATGAAAATGAACTCCACAGAATGAACACCAGTTACACTGACTATAATAATGCTGCATTATTATTTTGAAATGCAGACTAAAGTCTCTAGAAGATTTTTACCCCCATCCTTTTCCCAAAAAGAGTCTTTCTGTGTCACTTGAGTGAGCACAGTGCTATTGCTTTCTGTCCAGTAGTGCATGCTTCCTCAACTGCTATAGCATACCACATACTTTTCCACTATTTACTGCTGTGGGATTCCCCTTTGATATCCAACAATGAGTAGCTCTGGGCAGAAGCCTCATGAAATAATCAACTATCATCAGGGCAGTAAGCTCTGGAGTATTGTGGGTATCTCGTAGTAACCATTTTTAAGCCAAGTGAATGAAGTTGAACATCTGGGACTTTGGTGGTTTCTCCAAGTGCATACTCATGCATGAAACATCTGAGGTCTTACAGCAGTTATGACCCCACCGTGGGCTGGTATTTTAGCTTTCAGCTTGTCATAGTCATTGACATTGGTAGATTTCAAGTCATAACAGGCTGTTTGGGCTTCCCTACTAAGAAGAGGACAATATCGCTGGTCTATTTGGCTTTAGACCTTCCTTCTCACTTGGTAACTCTTTCCAGTGCTAGTTGGGAAGTGCTTACATCATCACTGATGTTCATTTAAGAAGGAAGGAATTGACTGTAACAGTGAATGTTCCTATGAGACTGGAGACTTCTGATGTTAGGCTCTGCTTTGAGCAAGGTTCTAATGTTGTGGTAGGGCTGTGATACTCTAAAAGATTGTTCAGTTTGTTTCTTCTTCTGAAGGCAAGCTTTAGGGCAGAGGCTGGTGTAATGTTTGTTCTATGGCAGTACACTGCTGTAGACTAAGCTGTATAAAACAAGGCATTTTCTTTTGCTACCAGTTTGCTTTGCTGTAGCGCAGACAAACCTTTGAAAATTGCTTCAGTCATTTGCTTTTTTCATATCTACAGCATAATAGAAAGGTGTAGCAGATGAGGAAACAGAAACTAGAGCAACCTTTAGGCCAGTGAGACTCCTTGTGTAGGTGGGAACATGTGTTGGGTGAACACTGTTTGTCTGATTGATAACAGTGTGACAGCTTTATTGCTGAAAACCACTATCAGGAAAAAGGTCATATTGCCTTTTCTCCATTCTTGTGTGACCATGGAGTAGGCATGTATAATTTAAGAGAAGTGTAAAAAATATAAAATACTGTTTGCTGAAAGTGGCTTTAAGAGTTGTTTTTTTTTTGGGGGGGGGTAGACAAAAATCACGTGATCAATCAAGAATGTGTGTTAGCAGAGGGTTTGTTTTTGAGAAGTAGCCCTTCAATGCCTGGCAGTTAGTAGAGAGGAATAAGGCTATAAGCAGTTAAAAATCTGCTGCCTGTAGGCCAGGGTTGGAGTCTTTCAGCCTCCATTTCTCTATATGGCTCTAACAAATGACAACCAGCCAGAGCCTGAAAAATGCCATGTAGATCAGCACTCTGAGTTAGCAAGTAAATAAAAATGTGGTAGCTAATTGGCCATTTTGTGTAATAAACACCTGCAGCCTATTAATTAGTTCTTGATCTTTACTTTAAATAACATTTAGCAGTACATAACACAAATAAGTTAAAGCTACTTATTTCAAACTAGGCTTTCTATGAACAAAGGGTTCAAGAACTTCAAACAATCTTGTACTAGGCAACTGAAATAAACAGAATGTGCTTTTCTAAACATTGCTGCCAGTGAAATATTATGCTTTTCTACTGGTGTATAACCAGCAAGCAGTTTTGGAAACCAGAAATAACAAATAGCTCTTTGAAAAGTTTGTGCATTGCACAGTTCTCTTTAATGTTGATTATTAAGAATACATCTGAGTTTTCGTTTTTTCCTCGTTCATGTAGATTAAAGTCCTTTGCAAGCACCTGTGCATAAGCACGCATGTGCACACAGACACACACACACACACCTTCCATTGTCATCAGTAGATGCAGTTCTTTTTTTTTTTTTTTTTTTTAAACACCTTCATTGAATCATCACTTGCTACATAGGCAAATTTACATTTCTTAGTCAGAAACAACATGTTTCAGGGAAATATAACTTAACAGCAGCTTACCTCTAGGCCCCCAAACAACAGGTACAGAATGAAAATCTTCTCAGCTTTTAGCTATTTTGACTGCTAACCAGCCAAATCTGATCCTAATGTTTAAGTGAATTTAGTCTAACAACTGTAGAACAGTGATTGTTTGCACCTTGACAGTTACTGTAGTTTAAGGAAGCATGTAGTAGGGGGTGGTTCATAGGTTCATACTAGGCTATCTGCCCTAGGGCATTTATAAGCCTAGCCAGAATGTGTTTGGCTTTCACCAGCCATTTTAAATTTATTTTGCTATGCCCTTTTTCGAGGTTAGTATACTGTGCCTCTGTCTAACAGTGACACAGAAGTGATACCCGGGGTAAACCTACGATCTCCCATCCACTCATCAAGATTCCTCTTGAAGAGAGTCAATGAGGGACTCTGCCTAATCTGGACTGGGATTTTATTCCAGAGTGAAGGGAGCCTCTGGGTTATGAATCTGTCCCTCCAGCATGTCCTATTTATTTCAGTGCTGAGGTTCAAGTCTCTCAGGGCCGTAGCTCGATGGGATTTGGATTCTCTGAGGTGCAGCATGTCCATTAATTCCGGGTTGGACATGGCTTTATCGTCAGGCACAGATCACCTCTGAACAGGCGGTATGCCACTGAGTAGAGCTGGAGTTTCTTTAACCGGGCAGCATATGGCATCTGTTTGAGCCCTTTGATCCTCTTGGTGAGGTACTTTTGGGGTCTTTCCAGTTGCTGCAGGTGTCTGGTAAGGTACATCCCAAAAGGGGCATTGTACTCAATTATGGGCCTGATGAGGGATGAGTAAAGAGGCACGATGACCTTCCCTGATCTAGATGTGAATCCCTTCATGATTAGGTGGGCTATATAAAATGTTTTTCTAACCACTTTGGCCACGTGGTTGTCAAATGAGAGATTGCTATCAACTTGGGTCCCCAGGTCCCTAATTACTTCTTCTGTACTTAATGGATTACCACCTATGTGGTAATTTGTGGGCACTTTGTTTTTGCCAAAGGGGATGACTATACACTTTTTGGCATTTAGCTTGAGGCCATGGCTCTGGCACCAGTTGTCTGTTTCTATGAGGCCCTTTTTATTGGATGCTTGTGTCAGCTGGAGAGTCAATTATGGCGCCCAGTTTGCAGTCATCTGCGAACTTGGTAAGCCACAGTCCTTCCGTGTTGGCCTGTACCTCCGAGAAATATATACCGAACAAGAGAGGTCCCAGGACTGAGCCTTGTGGGACACCACTTGTAACTGGTTTGGAGTCTGACATGGCTCCAGCAATTCTAACCATGTGGGTTCTGTCCTTGAGCCAGTTTGCAATCCATCTAGTGACATAGGGGTTTATATTTAAGCTGGTGAGCTTATCTATAATGCCCGAGTGGGGTATTGTATCAAAGGCTTTTGCGAGGTCCAGGTAGGCTGTGTGGACCACCTTCCCCTCGTCAATGGCCTTGGTGACTGTTTTAAAGAAATCAACCAGGTTTAAGAGGCAGGATCTGCCCTTAACAAAGCCGAACTGGGTAGGATCCAGTGTCTGTAGGTCCCCAATATCTTTATTTATGAGGTCCATGATGATCCTTTCCATAGCTTTGCAGACCAAGCTAGTCAGGCTTATGGGGTGATAGTTTCCAGGATCTGTTGAGGCACCACCTTTATGGAAAGGGACCACTGTTGCTGTACGCCACTCTTTGGGCACATATCCTTTAGTAAGGCTGAGATTGAACAGTAGTTTTATGTTTGGGTTTAGCTCTTCTTGGAGTTCATGTAGGACGCAGCCCGGGACACCGTCTGGTCCCATTGATGCTGTGTTTTTTGCTTTGGAGAGGGCGGCTCTTACCTGAGCATCTGAGATGTCAGGGGGGCAGCACTCTGCTGGGATAGATATTTGCTCTTTTGGTGGGGAGGGGGGGGGGAGTTTGCGCTGAACCTGTCAGCTAGGATGTTGGCAATGTCTGTGGGTTCAATGTATTTTTTGTCATTTTGGACTAATTCTGAGCATATCTGGGAATTACCACCCAGGTTCCTAACATAACTAATGAAAGCCTTGTGATTATCCTTAGTGTCCTGTGCAATTTTTCTCTTGAAGCTGGCCTTAGACAATTTTATGAATGCCCGTAGTTTTTTGCTAATACTGATCAGTGATGCCTACCCTTTTTGGGATTTTGCTCTATCATTTAGTAGCTTCATCCTTCTATTGTATAGTTTGTTTATGGCTGGGGTCCACCAGACAGGATGTCTGCCTTTGGAGGATTAGGTCTTGGTTTTATTTGGGATCGCATGATCCATGCATTCCTGAAGGTGTTCATAGAATGCGTTTATAAAGGATTCTGCGGTCTGGGCCGTATTTTGCAAAGCCCCGGGGGCTTTGAAGGATTCCACTTTGGTTTTGAGGAGTGTGAAATTTGCTTTAGAGAAGTTTTTCACTGTGGTTTTCTGGGCAGGGGGTGGGGTCAGGATGTGAATATCCAGTGAGATTAGTTTATGGTCTGATCTTACCAGTGAGGGATATATTAAGCAAGTTTAGTTGTGTAGAAGTCTTACATGTGCATGTAGATGGAGCCACTCTGGGTGTACAGTAAACCGCTGATAACTTGCAATCACTTGTCCACTCATCATTCAACATGGTGTCGAAAGCAGGATGGTCATTAAGTCTCATCCAAGAGTAAACAAGAAAACGAAACGGCAAAAGGTACTTGAATTTACATTAATGGCATGGCAGACAGATTTCATAGAACCCGAACTGCTGGTGTTTGATGGCACTGTTGCAGAAAACTGGCATATGTTCGCATGAGAATATGATATTTTCACAGTGGCTGCACATTCAGATAAAGATGCACGCACATGAGCATTTATACTTCTCAATTTGGCAGGCTCGGAGGCTATCGAGTGAGAATGTTCTTTTGTATCCGCACCCACTTTTTATCCAGGAGAGGGTAGAAACCACCATGTCATTGCTTAAGCTGAAATGTGCTAAGATCCAGACTGTTTAAAATGTAAGTTTCAAGAACTATGTAACCTCAGATGAATATAACAATGGAGAGACATAAATTCAATATGAGAAATCAAAAGCTATTTGAAACTATGGAAGCATATGTTACTGACTTAAGAAATAAAGTAGAAACATGCAGATTTGGGGATTTACAAGATGATTTAATAAAAGACTCACTTATGTGTGGCATTAATAATGATAGTGTGAGAAAAATTCTACTATGTGATAGTGAGTTAACATTGAGCAAATCTATTGAAATTTGCAAGATACATGAGCTCACAGAAAAACATACTCTTATGCTTGCTGTATCTGCTACTGCAAATGTCCACAGTGTGCAACAAAACACAGTTGACTCAGTGGATTCCTACTTGACAGCAAAGAGTGAAGTATTTTGCACTTTACATATTAATGGGAATCCATTAGAGCTTAAAGTAGACACTGGATCGAAATGTAACATCTTATCAGCAAAAGCCTTTGCAAAATAAAAGTTGGAGCGAGCCTTGACTCAACAAGGAGCACAAAACTAGTTACTTACAGTGGAGAAGAAATTCAGGCAGATGATTTCTTGCCATTCTCAGGCAACAGTGGTGACTTACAATTCTATGTAGTTAAAAGAGATGTACAGTCATTACTAGGCCTAGAAGACAGCCTATGGATGGGACTGATTTCGCTCAATACAAAGTTCACCGTCTAAATACAAATGAAAATGATAGTTTTTCACAACATATCTTTAAAGAATATGAAAACATCTACAAAGCAGAAATTGGTAAGCTGCCAACTACATAGTCCACAAAGCTAAATCATGAAATAAACCCAGTTGTCATACCTGCATTTAAGATCCTGGTAGCAATGCAAAGTAAAGTAAAAGAATCAGACAGAATGGTGAATTTAGGTGTTCCTACTCCTGTGGCAGACACTACTGAATATGGGTGTCATCCATGGTGGCAGCCTACAAGAAAGCTCAGATGACATTTGGATCTGCATTGATCTTAAAGACTTGAATAAAGCCCTTAAACATCCTCATCATCCAATGTGCACAGTCGAGGAGGTTGCAATACTAACTGCAATTCCAACTATTTTCTCAGTTTTAAATGCCAAGAACTCCTTTTGGCAAATTAAGCTGGATCACAGATCTTCTTTATTAACAACATTCAGCAAACCATTTGGGAGATTCAGGTTTTTGAGAGTGCCATTTGGAATCACTTCCACTAGTGAGGTATTCCAACATGCCATGATATCCTTGTGCCATTGTTGTGGATGACATTATTGTTGGAGGCAATGGAGAAAAGGAACATAACAGAAATCTCAGGAAAGTTCTAGATCATGCATGTGAGGTTAACCTCAAGCTGAATCCTTTAAAATGCAAATTCAAGCTGAAGGAAGTCAACTATATTGGCCACATGTTCACAAGTTTAGGGCTACAGCCAGATCCATCCAAGATAATAGCAATCAATGAAATGCTAGTTCCAGAGGATGTTACATCTTTGCAGCATTTTCTGGATATGATTAATTATTTGGAAAAATTCATCCCAAACCTTAGTGAGCTTTCTACACCATTGTGTGAGTTAGCATGTAAAGATATAAAATGGTCTTAGCTTGAACAGCACCAAGAGGCATTTGATACTTTAAAAAAGAGAATTGCCAGTCCATCCACACTGAGATATATGATGTCCACAAACCAGTGACACTCACCTGTGATGCCCCTCAGTAGGGACTTGGTGCAGCATCTCTTCAGGAGGGCATTCCAGTTGCATATGCATCCCATACAGTGATGCAAACAGATTCACTATGCATAAATAGAAAAAGAACTTCTTTATGTTGTGTTTGCATACTCTGAATTCAATGACTATATATATATATATATATATATATATATATATATATATATATATATATATATATATATATATATATATATATATATATATATACCGAAGATCAATCCAGACTGAGACAGATCACCACCACTAGTAATGATTTTAAAGAAGCCGATACATACAGCCCCAGCAAGATTGCAATGTATGATGTTAAAGCTACAAAAATACAGCTTTAGCATTGTCTGCATAAAAGGTAAACACATGTATCTTTCTGATGCCTTGCCCTGCACACTCAGAAAGATGACAGAACAGCACGAAAATGAAACAGTTGATTCTGAAGTCATGAAAGTCAAGCATATTTCATCATCGCATCTTAAGAAATCATACTGGTATAGAACTATCTGCTATCCATCCTGATGTGCTTCTATGTAATAAAGCATCTAAATGAACCACCCCGCCTGTTCGTCATCTATAGTAGAGAGAGAGAGACGAGCAACAGATTATACACAAATTCTGCAAAGAGGTCACCCAGATACTGAATCAACTAAAAATAGGGCATGAAGCATTGTGTTCTGGCCCACAATGTCTAAAGATATTGAAAGAGAGATATTTTCATGTTCAGTTTGGAACAGTAACAAACCACATCAGCAAAAAGAACCTTTTCACCTACACCCGATTTTTGATTTACCCTGGTCAACAGTAGCAGTAGATATTTTCAAATGGAATGGTCAACATTATCTGGTACTATCTTTCTACCAATCAACAATCTACACATCATAAAGTTAGATTTCAAAGAGAACAGGAAGCAAAGGAGCAGCACTCAGACTTCTATACATTGGCAGACAGCGCATTTTCTTCAGCAGATGAACGAGATAAGGACAAACAGTTTCCACGCTTGCCAGCCCCACAACAAGGCAACTCTTTCAGGGCAACATTTCATGGGTCAACTAGCAACATAGGAGCTGGTAAGAAAAGAACATGGTTTGGACAAGGTGGTAATAGAGAACAAAGTTATGGACAATATAACAAATGTGGAAAATGGACATATTAGTCAGGTATGGACTGTTAATTCAGACCCTTATGTTATTAATTTATCTAGTTATGTATTTAATGAATAGCAAATGTCTGTTTTAAACAAAGGTCTAAAATTTATTCCAATAGTAATTCCTAGACCTTACGAATTGAAGAGTGAAATTTTCAAATTAGTACGCAAAATGCATATAAAGGAATATTTTTTTAAACTAAAATGATTAATAACATAGAATCATGTAATACAAGTGATTCGAACTCTGATGAAAGTTTTTACTCATGTGAATCAGACATAGAAGTTAATGCATATAGTAAACTAGATACATCTTGTATTAAATTTAATAGCAAGTTTATGCCGCCTTGTAAAATTGAGAGTATTTTACAATTTAATACAGCTGTTAATGTCATGTTAGATAAGGAATTGATTGAATTTAATAAAAAAACTAGAATGTATAATATGACTAAGCAGGAATGGTTAAGTTTGAAACAGTTAAGTGAAAATATGAATTCGGTTTTTAAACCCTCAGATAAGGGGGTAAATTAGTCATCATGGACAATCAAGATTATTATAGGATGTGTATGGACTATTTAAATAATATTAATATATATTGCCAAGTGTCCAAAGCAAGATATATAAAGGCAATTGATGATTATGAATGATTACTACATAAAAGAATATGTTTAAATTATTTTTCTAAAAAAGATCTTAATGACAAATTTAGCAGCAAAGATAGTGTGATTGCTAAATGTTATTGTGTTCCTAAAATACATAAGAATACAGCACATCCACCAGGATGACCTATAGTTTCTGCTATTGGTTCCTTTACAAATAATGTGGGCATAAATGTTTAGTTAATACAGTGGTTAAATTGCCAGCATATATCAAAGATTCTTTTGATTTGTTGGGTAAATTGAAATAGATATGCTAGCAATCAGACATGTATTTTTTGGTAATAGATGTTGCTAGTCTATATACTAGTATACAACATCATTTGGGTATGGAAGCACTTTTTTACTTCATGGGGGATAGCCCTAAAACTCAATATATTAAGGAACTGATACATTTCTGCTTGTCTAATAACATTTTTGAATTTAATGACAAACTCTATCAGCAGTTACTAGGGACAGCAATGGGGGCAGCATTTGCCCCCATGTATGCAAATCTTTTTATGGGCCTGGTTGAATACAATCATATTTATAGGAGTTCATTTTACAAAAAAATATGTTGTGAACTATTTTCGTTATATAGATGATTTGATATTCATTTGTAAAGGTGGAAAAAATCAAATTAATATCTTTATTGAGTATTTAAATAATAGTAGATTCCTAATTAAATATGATGGTCTACAAGAAGGCAATAAAGTGAATTACTTGAATTTAACATTAGAAGGGATGACAAATGGGCAAATATGAACACGTATATATAGAAAATTTGATAAACCTAATCATGTGTTCTATGGCAATAGTTGTCATCCTGCACATACAGTTGAATCATTACCATATGGAGAAATGTTAGGAATTAAAAGATTGTGCAGTGATTTAGAAGATGCAAAAGTTCAGGCATCAGAAACAAGTAACATGTTTATAGAAAGAGGTTATACTGAACTAACAGTTAAAGAATGTTATAATAAAGTGTTTGGACACAGGTGAAGAAATGGTGAAATAAAATATAACCATAATTGGTGGAGTAATGACAATAAAATTTGGTATGTAGAATGAACAATAGCTCATGTGTCCAAATACACTATTTTTTCAGACATATTACAAAAACTTATTAATGGTGTGTGGAACACTTTGAAAAAAGAAGTACTTTAACTTATGAATGTACAGCTTAGGTTTTCCTATCAAAAAGGTAGAAGTCTTAAAGATTTCTTAGTGCATAGTGTTTACAAAAAAACAAAAGAAAATATAGGGAGTTTTACTTTAAATATAGGAACACAAATATGTGGAAATTGTTCTGTTTGTCAGTATATTACTAATAGTTTTGAGGAAATAAATGGAATTAAATTTTAAACAAAAGGTTATTTTACATGTAAAAGTGTGGGGGTGATTTATGCTATTAAATGTGAATGTAATAAATTTTACATAGGAGAAACTAAAGGAAGTTTAACAGAGAGAATAAAAGAACACGTTAGAGATATGAAAAATCATAAAATATTTAGTCCGTTGGTAGAACATAATAATAAAAAACACGGAGGGACCCCTTTAAAATTTAAAGTTACCATTTTAGAACAAATTAATGTTAAATATATTAGTGAAAATAGGATGAAGTATCTTTTAAGGAAGAAAGAATCTACTATAATTCTTAAATATAATACATTGCAACCCATAGGACTTAACCGGGAATGCAATTGGAAAAGTTTTATTTAGAGCAGATATGTTTGAATGTATTAAATAGAAGCAGTATTTATTTAGCATTTGCATTAATGAATGTAATTGATAATAAGATTGTTTAGAAAAGTATGTAATTGGTTAATTAATGTTCATTATATAAAGATGTGTATTAGGAATGTTTTAGTTACTCTGTAAAGGATATTTGGCCAAGGTGTTACGAGTTTCAGCATTGGTGTTGTTATTAGCTGCTATTTTAGCTTGTATTATATGAACTGGTTCTTATTGAAGTCCAAATTGTCTTTGTGGTTGTTTATTCAAATTTTGAGTATAGAATAAATTCATTTTTTAACACAATTGGAGCAGTGATATCACTGGGTAGTGGTGATTCGTTTCTTCATCGAGTGTTTTTGTTGTTCACAATTATCTGGTACTAGCTGATTTATACTCCAGAAAGTTTGAATTCAACATACTCTGTGATATGACATCTAGCACAGTTATTACAAAACTAAGGAGACATTTCTCAGTCCATGGAAACCCACATAAAATCATCTCAGATAATGGTGCACAATTCACTAGTCAATGGTTTAAAGAATTTACTGCATCTTGGGATTTTGTTCATGTAACCAGCAGTCCAGAATACCCAAAGGTCAATAGCCTGGCTGAACGTGCAGTCTGCAGTACAAAGCATTTAAATGAAAAATCCAAAACAGATGGCACTGATGTATTGCTCAATTTACTAAACCTTTGAGACATTCCTCATGACCAGACACTTTGTTCACCAGCTCAAAGACTGAGGTCAAGACCAATACGAGCAACCCCTCCAATTAGCAAACAGCTATTAGCGCCAACCTCAAACAACAATAATTGACAGTCAAAGCTCAACTATCAAAAAAGCGCCACACACAGAAATTATTCTTTGACAAAACCAGTAGACCTCTTCCACCATTGTTGCAAGGTGAAGTTGCTAGAATGCAGACTTCAAAAGTCCAGGATCATGTAGGAATTGTGAGAGACATTTGTGCTGAACCAAGGTCCTACCTCATTCAGTCAGACTACAGAAAAAATCGCAGACATATTTTGCCTGTCCCAGACCCAAAGCCACAACAAACTTTGTGCACTAGTGACTCCAGTTCCTTGACTGAATCGCCAACCAATCGACTCCAAGAAGATGGACCACCTTTTTCAAATGGTTCTGAAATATAAAGTAAAGTTTCATTACCATATAAACCTCTAAAGGCAGCTCCTGTATCTAATTCCAATTAAAATCTGTACATGATATGGGCAGGAAGAGTCTGCAAACTGGATCCTAAATATATACAGTGAATTGGACTTGAAATCAGACAGACCATGTTGAACTGTTAATATGATGTTTAATTCTGGAATGTGTTTAAAGAAATTATACCATGAACCCCCCCATTAATATTCCAAAATGTGCACGCTGATTGGCCAGTGTGCACATTGTAAATCAACTTATACTAATGGAAGTCTTTTTTAAAATGCTGTCTCGCTATGTTAAAGGAGTTTAACATAGCAACACAGGTTTCAAAAAAGCAACGGAGATCTCCGTTGCTTTTTTAAAGCTGTCTCGCTATGTTAAACTCCTTTAACATAGCGACACAGTGTGTAAAAAACAACGGAGATCTTGCTTTCTCCGTTGCTTTTATTTTTAAACCTGTCTCGCTATGTTAAATGGGTTTAACATAGTGAGACAGCTTTAAAATAAGCAACGGAAATCTCCGTTGCTTATTTTAAAGCTGTCTCACTATGTTAAACCCATTTAACATAGCGAAACAGTTTGTAAAAAGCAACGGAGATCTTGCTTTCTCCGTTGCTTTTTTCAAAACTGGCTCGCTATGTTAAATGGGTTTAACATAGCGAGATAGCTTTAAAATAAGCAACGGAGATTCCCCGTTGCTTTTTTTAAAGCTGTCTCGCTATGTTAAACCCATTTAACATAGCGAAACAGTAAAAAGCAACGGAGATCTTGCTTTCTCCGTTGCTTTTGCCCACAGCTCTAATGTACTGTGTAGGCATGCGCAGTACATCAGAACTTCCGCGGAATACCAGACAGCTGCAGAAGGGCAGCAAGGAGGCATTATACAATGCCATTATTTAAGAAAAGTAATTATTTTTTTTCTTAAATAATGTCATTGTATAATAGCAATAACCCACTTCTGGGTGTGGGTAATGCTGGATTTACCCACGGTTTGCTTTGTTTGGTCCCTCGGGACCAAACCACGCCAACCATGGGTAAATCCAGCATTACCCACACCCAGGCATGAGCTATTGCTATAATATTACAGTAAATTTGTTCATGTATTTGAAATAAGGAACAAAGTTAAAGAGAAGTTGGATAAAGAACAATGATTGTTTGTACCCTGACACCTTCTGTAGTTTAAGAAAGCATGTGGAGAGTGGTATTAATCAAGTTTAGTTATGTGTAAGTCTAACATGTGCATGCAGATGGATCCACATTGGGTGTACAATAAATTGCTGATAACTTGCAATCACGTGTCCACTCATCATTCAACAACTACCTCATGCCTTTATGGTTATGATGGTTCAGGCAATTTCAATTTTAATTTTTGCTTGTCTAAATAGTCTTGAAAGTTCAGGCTACAAAATATCCAACCACTCTTTAGAAAAGAAAATATCCCCCTGCAACTATACAGAGTATATATATATATATATATATATATATATATATATATATATGGATCTACTTCAGTAGATTGAACTTTTAAATGTTTGAAGACAATATGGCCGAGACCATAACATCGAACATTTAAAAGTTCAAAAACTGAAGTAGACATAAAAAAAAAATAAAAAAAAAACAAAACTAAACCTGCATAGTAAGGGCGAAACCCCCCTGCACCCCCCACACCCCCCGCTACTTAAATATACCAACTCTGAGATTGCACTACATTGCGAAAATTCTGCACTGTACGTGGATCTCCATTCAGTTCAAACTTAAATGTTCAATGTTATGGTTTCGGCCATATCGTCTTCAAACATTTAAAAGTTCAATCTACTGAAGGGGACCCATATATATATATATATATATATATATATATATATATATATATATATATAAACAAAGGTTAATAAGGTCACATAGATAAAAGATTCATTAAAAACTGCAAAAAAGTCCCAGTCAAACTACAGTCTTTACTGTGTAATGCCTTAAAACTCCTTGTTGTGGTGGACCATGGTATATATGCAAATTAAACCTTAAGGACACAGCAGTGTTTCAGCTACATGGCGTCTGAATGCCCATGATTTTCACTATTTCATTTTTAAGTCCTTATGGGTATATTCAAGCTAATAAAGTTGTACCCAAGTAACTGTAGACATGTCTAGTTTCGGCCTTTTTCCTGACCTTGGTAGTATAGTATAAGTGGATTATTTAGCTAGACTTTAGAAGTACAAAACTTAAATCCAAGCCTGATGTCCATAAACATTAGAATGTCTGCAAAATATCCCAAATAACATCTAAACAAAAGAGTAAAAAGCTCTCACACACACACACACACACACACACACACACACACACACACACACACACACACACACACACACACACACACACACAAAGTACAATTTCTCCTGCATTTTTAAGTTTTTTCTTTTTCTACAGACAACTGTGAGATATAGAGTGTCCCCATTACAAGGTAATTAATTTAATAAAACATTCAAAGTATAAAAAGTCTGATCTTTTTCCATATGACTGTGAAATGTCTGTATAACAAATCCGTTTGCTGTATTCTCCACTACAGAAAGCAAATATCTGTATATATATATATATATATATATATATATATATATATATATATATATATATATATATATATACAGATATGTACATGCATGCAGATTTTTATTTTTCAGACTCTGACATAATAAGATAATGAACAACAGCCAGAGTCAAAAAAATATAAGATATATTTTATTGGATAGTAACATTTTATTATAGTACATGATATAAATAATAGAAATTGCTGTCCCTTTGGCCATCTCCATTTCTAATTTTACTCTTGGCACAACTAGGATGCCACATATAATTTCATAGACATTTTATATTCATTTTAAATTATACTCTATAATTTGAAACATGTATCTTCTTCTTATCCACATTTTTGTATAATTTCTCACCTTTTCTTAATCATTTTAACTGTTTTATCTTTCCTACTTTACGACATCATTTGCATTGAATGTAATCCCAGCCACCTGATAGTGTTGGCCTAGCTGGCCCTCCCTTGAGTACCTAAAGGGAATATTTATTCTTCCTTCAGGTAAGAGACAAGCTTCTCCAGTCAGACTTTCCAGCCTATGTCCCAGTCCCTCCCTAACCAGAGAGCCTAGTCAGCTTACTCATTCCCCAGAATGTGAGGTTTGTGCACTAGGGATCAGGCCAGTGTACTGATCTTGCAGACAGATCTAAATCTGTCCCATCTGGTGACTCCATTCTCTATAAATACAGAGCATCTTTCAGTCAAAGGGCAAGTCAGCATCATCCACTCACATCCATACTTCTCCACCCAGTCTATCCAGCACCCAAGCCACTACTTAAACATAAATTGTCCAATGCACAGATAGAGCTTTCTCATTCCATGCCATTGGGCTGAAACAGCTCTTCTGTGTCGCTTTATTCTTCCATGTCATTGGGCTGGAATTTCTGTACTAAGTGGCTTTATACTTTCTTGCCATCAGGCTGGTATAGCTGTACAGTGTGCCTTTATTCTTCCATGCCATCAGATTGGATAGCTGTATCATGTAACTTTATCTTTCCATGTCATTGGGCTGGGATAACTGTACCTTCTTACACTTCTTAGCTCTGAATTTTGTTTACTATTTTTCTATTTGCACAGTCTCACAATATGACTTTTGTTCTGACACTTTCTACAGTTAATTATCACTGAACCAGCAACTTCAGTCTTTGTGTGGTATCTCAACAGATTGAGAATTTGCTTTCTGTTGTGCATGTTTTTTGGGCTATTTTTTACTAGTGCTATCAGCAATGTTTTATTGCATCTCAGTAGCATCTCTTTCAGCTGCCTGCTTGGATAACACAGTTTTGATGCCTTTACTAGTGCTAAATCTTTCCCTAGTGGCAACCCCTTCTATTTGTACTCATTATACATGCCCCAGTCCTATCTCTTAGTGTTTCATCTATTCCCTCTGCAACCAGACAATGTTCTGATAATCCCTGCATTTCTATGCAGAACCAAATATATTTGATGACGTGATTCCTGCTGTGAAAACAGCATTACTCTGCAATTACTTATAGCCTGTGCTCCAAGTGGTTTTGCAGAGTCTCTGCAGTCTGCATAAATGAGTCTTCTGTTTATTTCATTTTGTTGCCAGTAAACTGAGTAGCTATCTACATATCATGACACTTATTGCATTAAGTAACACTGAGACCTTCTAGCTGTCTTCAGACTTATGAACATCACAAGAAATACTCATTCTTCCAAAACAAGTAACCTGGTCTTTCAACATCAGAAGGCCCCACCCCCCATTAACTCGTTTCTTGCTAATGCGCTTGCATCCTGTTTGCTTACTACCATTTAATTATGCCATACAGACACCATAAATATTGCTTTAGCTAGTAAGTACTCAGATGTCTGTGTTAAAGTCTTATTTTGTTTAGTTAAAACAAAAGTCACTTACCAGGTTTTGCTTAAAAATGTACAAGGTACAACTGTTTTGCCTGTTAATGTTGCAGGATATAGATAACTTTTCGTACAGAAAATGTCATTAAATAATCTATTTTCTTTAAAAGAAATATTTATTTTTAATCATATGAAACTAGAAAAAAATGGCATAGATAAATTATCTTTAAGCCCCATATCAGACTGGGTGAATCAAATATTTGTAAATTAAATTCATCTCAAAGCAACTATTTAATTGTATTTTTTACTGCCTATATAATTGCTTATGTGCTAAAATAATACTGTAGCTATATTACTTCTGGATTATTACTAAACTCTTATCAGAAAATTAATCTTTTATTGATTTTTAAGGAAACTGCATGCAAAAACAAATTTGTTATAAATTATTTACAGATATGCTCAGTAAATTGTCTCTTGTTTTGGAAAAAAAACTCATATGTCGCTTTATATAAACTGTTTATATTCATAAAACACTTGATATATTTATGTTATATTGCTGTTAAGTCATTCATTTATATGCATCAGTAAATGACATCTTGATATGCAACATAATCACTTTGCAATAAATTATGTAAATTATTAGTTATGCATATATGTTTCAAACTGAAATGTTCGAAATCTCAGAAGAGCGAACTGATGGAACATCGATTTCTTTCCCAGGGAAAGAAATCGGTGGGCCGTCATCGAAGTTTGCTGTTTCCTCCACTGTGGTGCGGTCTCAGAGTTGGTATATTTAAGTAGGGGGTGGGGGGCACAGCAAAGGCCCCCACTTCTGTTAGTGTTTAAAGCATTACATTTTTTTTTTTTTTGCACGGAACACCAATTTCTTTCCCTGGGAAAGAAATTGATGTTCCGTCAGTTCGTCTTTTGAGATTTTGAACATTTCAATTCAATGAAATTGCATTCGGAGTTTTCAGCATTCAATATGCTGATATAGACCCTAAATATATATATATATATATATATATATATATATATATATATATATATATATATATATATATATATATATATATCAGGAATTACTAAATAAAATGTTGTTCATATACTTGCAGATGAAGCCCTTGCAATTCATAAAATGCTTTTTGGTTACTTAACAATTATCTATGCAACTGCCTTTCTAGATTTGCAGTACACTTACATTTTATTATCCATTACAACTATTTTGTTACTGAAAGCCCTAAAATTACTTCTGTATGCATGCCCACTTTCACTGTTAACCTTTTAGTACTTACTATTAAAACTATTTTATTATATCTATAATACCTGACAGTTATCACTCTGAACTGGTCACAGCCTAAGGATGAAGCTAGAGAGAGATCAAACACTTGGGCAAGCATGGAGTAAATACATGCTAGAACTCCTTCTCTGATGAGGAGTTATGCATATTTTAGAAAATGGGCAGAACATGAAATAAAATCCTATTGAAGAGCAAACATCATCCAACGTGTTATTAATATACAAGGAGATCCTGATAAAAAGAAGTTTCCACCTTTGTGATGACTTTAAACCACTGTGAAGCAGGGGTGGATTAAAAAAACACAATTAAATAGCCACTGTTTTGATTAACCCCACTAAATGTGGTTGAAACAGTGAGGGTAGTGAGTGGGACAAATAAAAAAAATACAAATAAATAAGTAAACAGAACTAAAGCAAGCAATTACAACAGTAGCAGTTACAGGGGCATTTCCCTCCTTTTCATTTTTCCAACTCTTGTTCTTAGAAACATGTATTTAGCAAGATAAAATAAAAAAATATTAAATAAATAAATAAGCAAAACTAATGCAAGTAACTGCAGAACGAAGAGCAATGATAAATATGTGTGTGTGTGTTTGTGCTGACACGTGTGAGTATATTCTGTGTATGTATGCTGATAAGAATTTACACACTGCATGTAAAAGCAATGACCTGAAATACACTTGAGGGTTATAATTGCTTGCATAAACTCATTAGATCACAATCAGTTTCATTCCATATATCAGTATCTGCCTCAAAACAGGCTTTATGCCAGATGAATGGAAAATAGCAACATTCATTCCCTTGCACAAAGGGGATCTTCAGTGGTCGGCAAAAAAGCAATAAGTAAGCAAAGGGGGGTTGCGTAAATGGATTTGAGTAATTATAGACTTGAAAAGTATCTTTAGGGAATTAACTAACAAACTCTCGACCCAACCCAGTTTGCATTTGTCAAGGGCAGGTCCTATCTACTTAACCTGACTGACTTCTTCAAAAGAGTTACTGAAGCAACAATGAATGAGGGAAAAACAGTGCATAGCACATATCTAGACCTTCAGAAGGTGTTTAATACCATCCCTCACTTAAGTGTCATATATAGACTCTCCCAGCTAAATGTCAATCCCTAAATAACCTGGACAGCAAAGAGATTTACAAAGAGAACTGAGGAATTTAGGATGCTTGGCTTTCCCTCCTCCAAAAGACCTGTCGCAAGCGGTACAGCCTATGGTTTGTTCTTGGCCAGTCCTCTTAGGCATTCACTTTTTGGTGGTCAAAGTTAATGTTTAGGGTCTGTAGCTAACCAAGTCTGCAGATGACTGCAAACCTGTTGCTATCATAAACTCCCTAGCGGACACCAGGATCGTCCAAGAGAGCCTGTCCTGAATATCCAGCTGATGTCAAAACCATGGGCTAAAACTAAATGCCAAAAAGTTACATAATCACATCCTTCATCAAGCATGATTCCCTTTGTAACTGTCACATCAATAATATACTCCTAAAAGCCCCTTTGTGACTGTCACATTAACAATACACTCCTGAAAGTTGATCCTGTAGTCAGGGATCTGGGCATCTATGTTAACAATGAACTGTACTTTGATCAACACATATCCACTGTTGTAAGGAAATCCTTTTTCATTTTACAGCTTATATCTAAGTTTATTGTATATAGGTCCAGGGATGTAATCATTCCACTGTATTTGGCCCTTGTTAGACCAATCGCAATGCCCCTTTCAGTATGTTCCTGTTCAAATACTTTCTCACTAAAATAATCAAGGGCCAAATCATATCAACTATGCAGACTGTCTTAAAGCCGTGTCCCTCTTCTCAGTATCATGCAGGCTACTGAGAGACAAACTCTTCTTTGCATACAGAGCTTCAGCAGACTCTAGTCTACCAGATTTGTTACATATTCACAAGTCCAATGACATCATAAACACCCACCTAAGGTATCTCAATGTTTTCTTGAAAAATACATAGAACATGTTAGAAGGATAGGTATGCATCACAGGGAATACCGCTTCTATGCTTTAGCACCCCCTGATATGTTAATTCCCAACATATCCTTGTTCTCCTGGTGTATAGGTTATTCATATGTAAAATATAAGGGACTACCATGGGAATATATTAGGCTGGACTGCTTAAGATCCTTACAGATTAATAGCCTAGCAAGTACTTATGAATCTGTGAATCAGATATCTGAGCTATACAATTACTGTGTGTGTGTGTGTGTGTGTGTGTGTGTGTGTGTGTGTGTGTGTGTGTGTGTGTGTGTGTGTGTGTGTGTGTGTGTGTGTGTGTGTGTGTGTGTGTGTGTGTGTGTGTGTGTGTGGTATGTATCACCATTATTTAATACTTTTAGAACTTATATTTTAGATATGAAATTCTTTCACCAACAGCTAAATCTCTTGCGCCAACTTTTAAACATAAGACAGAGGAAATATTTAAAATCAGAAATATTTAAAAAAATGTGTACATCTAAAATACAGTACAAATACATTTATCACACAGCCCATTTTCTAAGAGCAATGCTCTGTCAACCATTATTGTTTGCATGCCATTGTTTTTTTCAATAAAAGTTTTTTTTTCTGACTTGCAAAAGAATTGATCATGCACAGTCATATACATTTTTGTGTTTGCATGACTCAGAAGATGTACAAGATCCCATAGTTAGATGTTGCTTGAAATATGTAAAAGTTCACAATGATTGTGCAATGGAGTCATCAACTAATTCTAAAACTGTTACCATACATGTATTAAAGTTTGTTTTTCAAATCATCCTTTGGACTTAACATTGCATTCAGGAGCAATGATGTTAAAGAAACTGTATTATCTAGAATTTACATCATATTAAACTCCTGGTGAAGTGGAATGATCTGACTCTGATTGACTGACAATAACTGCTGTCCATACATTGCATAGATCATGTTTACTGTTATGCAGTCATATCAACTTTTCTGCAAGCATGCAACAAGCACTCATGGTGTCACTCTCTTATTTTGGACACAATAGAAGAGTTTTAGTGGGTTCGGTTCAAGTAGCTTTATTTTATACAAACACATCACTATAGAAGTTTACTGACTTTAACTGAATTAACATAAACAAACTAACAACTGCGATCATGCATGCTCATGCTCTGGCTGCTCTTTCAAAATGGCACTAGGGATTGCACGTGTCTGGAATTTATACGTGCACATACAGCCTTGACATGCTTCTTAAAGACCCAGCACACAGCACATACACTCTGATCTACATCCTTCCTCTTTGAGAAATAGATCATGCAATGTTATGAGTCTGTTTGGCATGCAGAGATCACAGGTAGTTCTTTGTCATGCATTATACAAGACTAGGTACAGATATATACAGTTAAGTCCACATTGCTGCATATTTCACACTGGGCATAGATATTCGTCCATATCATGTGATGTAAAACTGGGAATTGGATTTAGCAACTGGAGCTGTTTCAACATAATGTTCAGCCTTCAGTATGTTTAGAACATTTTCAGGAATGGAATCAGGGGTTTGAACACAGTCTGGTATGGGAATAACATCTGGTTCGCTTTTAGCTTTGGAGTCTACATCACAGAAACAGTGTTGTGATGATGATGATGATGATGATGATGATTCTGGTACAGGAAGAAGATGTCTATGATTCCTCCTATGTTCCACACCTTTGAAATTTACCGGGTAAGAGCTTGGCTTGGCACAGATGCCTGTAATATGACCGATTTGGTCAAAACCTTTTGTCATCTGGAGTTGGACTGTCTCTCCTTCCCTCAATGAATGAAGTAATCTTCTCAATCTATCGTAACTGGACTTCTGGATATTACACTTCTTAAACAATCAAGCCTTGATTGTTTTAGTGTTCCTAACTTTAGGCCTCAACAAACTGGAATTAATGGGTAGTGTAGTTCTGGTTTGTCTGGAAAGTAGTCTTTGAGCAGGTGAGCCAAGTATATCATCATGGGGTATGTTTCTGAGATTAAGCAAATTCAGAAACATATTGGTATTGTCATGCTTTGACCTTTCACGTAATTGGTTTGCACTCTGCACTGCACATTCACTAGTCCATTTGACTCTGGATATTCTGGAGTACTAGTAATATGTATAAAGTCCCATTCTCTTGCAAATTTCTGAAACAACTGACTAGTAAATTGAGTACCATTGTCAGAAATAACTTTATGTGGACTACCATGGACTGAGAAATAACATTTCAACTTAGTAATAACAGCACTGGATGTTAGGTTAGGTAGTATATCAATCTCAAACCAATTCAAATAAGAGTCTACCAAAACCAGGTAGTGTTGATTATTCCACTTGAAGATGTCAGTGGCTACTGTTGACCAAGGTAGTTCAGGAACTAGAATTAGCTGAAGTGGCTCTCTTTGCAAATGTGGTCCAGTACTATTGCATACTGAACAAAAAGAAAGCACTTTATCAATATCTTTCAGTAATGAAGGCCAAAATACCAGTTCTCTCACTCTTCTCTTAGTGGATGCGGAACCTGGGTAACCACAATGCCATATTTGGCTATATTCTTGTTATAAGGAAGTAGGAACAACAATTTTAGGACCTTTGAAAATAATGCTATCTTCCATCAACAATTCATCTCTGTAAGGAAAATAGGTTTGCACTTCAGATGGTACAATAGATTGCTTTGACGGCCATCCAACATTGATGTAGTGATTGAGCTTTTGCAAAATTGGATCAGTCTGAATGTGATCTCTTAACTCATCAAGTCTAATAGTAGAAAAATTATGCACTGACATCACGTCAAAATAAAAATTCTCTGCATTAAGCTGTTCCATCATATTTCTGGGTGACCTGGATAAGGTATCAGCCAGATAGAGTAGTTTGCCTTTTGTACAGACTATTTTGAAGTTGTACGTTTGCAATCTGAGCATCATTCTTTGTAATCTCTCTGGAGCAGATTGCATAGGCTTCTTTAGAATAGTAGTTTGGTCATCAGTTTTAATCTGAATAGCTCAACCGTAAATATAATTATGAAACTTGGAACATGCATATACTATTGCCAAAAGCTCCTTCTCAAGTTGAGCATACTGCATCTCAATTTGGGCAACTGTTCTACATGCATAGGCTACTGGTCTGCCCTCTTGAAGTATGACTGCATCAAGACCAAATTTTGAAACATCACAGGAGCGAGTGACTGGTTTGTTCACATCATAGTATCTTAATGGTGGTGGGGTCGCAATTTTCTGCTTAAGGTTTTCAAATGCCTTCTGGTGCTGTTCCAACCATGACCATGCAACATTTCTGCATGTTAGCTCTCTTAAATGTGCTGTCAACTCACTGAAGTCTGGTATAATCTTACCTAAATAGTTGACCATGCCTGGGAAATGCTGTAGAGCTTGTACATTGTCATAGGTTCATAGGTTCATACTAGGCTATCTGCCCAAGGGCATTTATAAGCCTAGCCCATAGTTATGTGGCTTTCGCCACCCCTTTAGTTTGAATAAAAACTATGCCTATTATTTTGCTGTGCCTCTGTCAAGCAGTGACACTGAAGTAATCCCTGGGGTATATCTGCGATCTCCCATCCATTGGTCAAGATTCCTCTTGAACAAGGCCATCGGGGTGCTCTGCCTCACATGTACCGGGATTTTGTTCCACAGCATAGGGAGTCTCTGGGTGATGAATCTGTCCCTCCAGCACGTTTTATTTATAACCGTGTCGAGGTTTAAGTCTCCCGCCCTTGTGGTTCTGAGGGATCTAGATTTTTTGAGGTGAAGCATATTCATCAAATCTGGGTTTGACATGGCCTTATATGTCAGGCACAGGTCACCTCTGAGCAAGCGGTATGAGACTGAATAGAGCTGGAGTTCTTTCAGTCGGGCAGCATAAGACATATTTTTGAGACCCTTTATCCTTTTGGTGAGGAACTTTTGGGGCCTTTCAAGCTGCAGCAGGTGTCGGGTCAGATACATTCGAACGGGCATTGTACTCAATCATAGGTCTAATGAGTGATGAGTACAGGGGACGATGACCTCCCTTGATCTAGATGTGAATCCCTTCATGATCAGGTGGGCAATATAGAAGGTTTTCCTAACTACTTTAGCAACATGAGTGTCAAGCGAAGGCTACTGTCAACCTGGGTCCCCAGATCCCTGATGACTTCTTCTGTGCTCAGTGGATTGCCACCTATATGGTAGCTAGGGGTAACCTTGTTTTTCCCGAAAGGTATGACTATGCATTTCTTGGCGTTTAACTTTAGGCCATGGCTCTGGCACCAGTTATCCATTTCTGTGAGGCCCTTCTGAAGGATATCTGTGTCAGATGTGTTTTCGACTATGGTGCTCAGTTTGCAGTCATCTGCAAACTTTGTCAGCCATAACCTTCCTGTGTTTGCTTGTACTTCAGAAAAGTAGATGCCGAACAAGAGTGGACCCAGGACTGAGCCCTGTGGGACACCACTAGTGACAGGCTTTGAGTCTGACATGGCTCCAGCAACTCTGACCCTGTGGGTTCTGTCACTTAGCCAGTTTGCAACCCATCTTGTGATGTATGGGTTTACATTCAAGCTGATGAGTTTTTCGATGATACCTGTGGGGTATTGTGTCGAAGGCCTTTGCCAGGTCGAGGTAGGCTGTATGGACTGCCTTTCCCTCATCAATGGCCTTGGTGACTGTCTCGAAAAAGTCAACCAAGTTTAAGAGGCAGGATCTGCCTTTGACAAAGCCAAACTGGGTTGGATCCAAAGTCTGCAAGTTCCCTATGTCTTTATTTATGAGTTCCATTATCATCCTCTCCATGACTTTGCAGATAAGGCTTGTCAAGCTAATGGGGCGGTAATCTCCAGGGTCAGTGGAGGCACTGCCTTTATGAAGTGGGACCACAGTTGCCGTGCGCCACTCCTTGGGTACGTATCCTGAGGTGAGGCTAAGATTAAACAGCTGTCCTAATTGTGGGTTTAATTCCTCGTTGAGTTCGTGAAGCACACAGCCAGGGACACCATCCGGTCCCATGGATGCTGTGTTTTTTGCCTTAGTGAGAGCAGTTCTCACCTGGGCGTTGGAGATGTTTGGGGGGCTACAATCCTCTGGTATAGATATCTCTCCTTTTGGGGGGGGGGGGAGTTTGCACTGAACCTGTCAGCCAGTATGTTGGCAATGTGTAAAGGTTCAGTAATTTTCACATCATTTTGAACTAATTCTGAGCATATCTGGGAGTTTCCTCCTAGGTTTCTAACATAGCTAAAGAAGGCCTTATGATTGTCTTTTGAGTCCTTGGCGATTTTTCTCTCAAAATTTGCCTTGGATGATTTTATGAGAGCTCTTAGTTTTTTACTTATGATGATCAAAGGTGTCTTACCTTTCAAGGATTTTGCTTTATCTTGTAGTAGCTTCCTCCTTTTGTTGTAGAGCTTGTTTATGTCAGGTGCTGACATCTCAAGAATAGCTGCTTGCTTGGTTGGATCTGGTCTCAAGCCAGTACTGGTAAATGAATGATGTGCATATGTAACTTCTGGAAGTCTGAATTTGCACTTCAGAGGATTGAGCTTCAAGTTTTATTCATATGTTCTGTCTAGAACTTTCTTTAGGTTTCTGTCATGCTCTACTTCACCATTGCCTCCAACCAATAAATTATCTACTATTATGGCACATGGGTAACCTGAAAAAAATTGCTCCTTTGCATGCTGAAAGACTTCACTTGCAGATTTTATTCCAAATGGCATCCTTAGGAATCTGTATCTGCCAAATGAGGTACCAAAAGTGGTTAGAAATGAGGATTTGTGATGAAGCATCACTTACCAAAATGAACTCTTTGTATCCAAGACAGAAAGAACAGTGGCATTTGGTATTAGAACTACGACCTCTTAGACTGTGCACAATGGATGATATGGCCTCTTCAATGCTTTGTTCAAATCTCTTGGGTCAATACATATTCTGACTTCGTCTGAACCTTTTTTGTGAGCTGCTACTATAGACAACATTCCTTCAGTTGGTTCAGTGACTGGACAAATCACACCTTGCTGCATCATTTTATTCAACTGAGCCTTAACTTTATCTTGCATAGCTATCAGAACTCTTCTCATTGGTCTGACTACTGGAGTGACCTCTGGGTCTAACTTCATGGAATACACAACTGGAAGTTTTCCCAAATTGTTATTGAAAACATCAGCATACTCTAAGAAAATAGCTTCAGAAAAATTAGAATTTGAAAATACACTTATGTGATGAACTTGTTTAGCAAAATAAAGCAGATTCATTCTCAAGCTAACTTTGAGACCCAATAAAGACTGTATTGGTCTTTGGACTATGTGGAATAACAAGTTGTAACAGTTCTTGGCCAAATAACATGAAACCATGCCTGAGTTTTCAGTCTGAATTTCTTCACCTCCATAAGAAACAAGTTTCACATTACTGGCCACATTGAGTTGTTTATTAGTTCTCACTTTAGCAAATGTGTCTGCTGATATAACATTACACTTTGAAACCTTTAAGCTCTGTGGATTTTCCATTAATCCAGACAGTACAAAACACTTTGCTCCTTGTTAATAAATTTACTGTATCAGCTCTTTCTTCAAACACTGATATACCATCTACATAGAAAGCTGACTGCTTCGGATCTACTTGATCAACTTGCTTCTTTGTGTGACCTTTCTTTTCAACTGTGTGAGGTTTAATTGATTTGCAAAACTTTTGGAAATGGTTCAATTTTTTACACATGTGACATTGCTGACCAAATGCTAAGCACTTCTCTCTTTTAGACTCATGATTCGTACCACAATTTTGACAGTTAACAATAAAGCTAGATTTGGATTTTGCTGATTCATGCTTCTACTGCATTGAGCTTGCTCCCTTCTTAGAACTTACTGGAAAGCTATGTGTCCTCCCTGAAAACCGTGTAGCCATAGTCGGTGTTAGGTACCCATGAAATCCGCAGTCGCAGGGAGCCCCCCGATTACCTCCCTGTGAATGAGGGCCCTCATTAAGCAGTCGCAGGTTGCTCCGACAGTTACTCTTTTTCAGCTTGGCTCCTCGTGGACGTCCGCATAGCTCCCTGCCGTCACCATGAAAATCGGAACTGTGTTTCCTGTTTTTTTTTTTTTTTGATTTGCTGGAAAGCTGCACTCAATCAGGTCTGCTCACTGAAACAAGGGATCTGATTGGCTACAGCAGCCTGCAAACTAAGTGCCTGTTTTGTTTTTATTTTTTAAAGTAGGAAGTGATGAAGCAAGGACCTGATTGGTCCTTGCTCATCACTTCCTAGACAAACTGCCTTTAAAAAGGCACCTGCAGCTAATAAGGATCACTTCTCTTGTTTTTAAACAGAGGAGTGTTTCCTAACAGCAGCAAAGTGTGGAGATCGAGCTGGGTTTGGACCAGCATAAGGATGGAATCTCGGAGAATGGATCAGCGGTGGATTCAAGCCTTTGGAGCGGTCGTGGTCATTAGATTATACCCTTTTTTAACTGTCCTTCTAAGGGCAATTTCTCAAAAGGTCTGAAAAAACTGTCCTTTTAAGCGCAATTTCAAAGGGACTGAGTGGTCTGAGGAAGCAGGTGAAACTTCAGTCATGAGGAGGGAGGAGAGTATTGGAAGCAGCCTTCTGTAGAAAGCACAAAAGGTAAGTTTTGAGGTTTAGTTTAAACTTTATTTTTTTTTTTGTGGTGAGGGTTGTTTTTTTGTGCATATTTCTTGTGCTAAGAGGTTTGGGGGGTGAGGGCTGTGGTTGTAATTGTTTTATTTTGGTTTTGTTTAGAGTTTTTATGCTAAGAGGTTTGGGGAGGTGTGGGCTGTAGTTGTACCAGTTTTATTTTGGGGCTGTGGTTTTACTGGTTTTATTTTGATTTTGTGTAGAGTTTTTGCGCTAAGAGGATGAGAGGGCTGTGTTGTACCAGTTTTATTTTGGCTTTATGTAGAGTTTTTGTGCTAAGAGGGTGGGGGGGGGTGAGGCTGTGGTTGTGCCAGTTTTATTTTGTTACCTCTCTGGTGGTAAGAGGATGATGGTTTGGGGCTGTGGTTTTACCAGTTTATTGCACTTGTGTGGTGTTTTTTTGCTATGAGGATTGGGGAGGTGGGGACTGGTTTTATTACTTTTAATGTGCTTTTATGTAGAGGATGGGGGGTAAGGGGCTGTGGTTGTACCAGTTTTATTTTACTTTTGTGTAGAGACGTGTTGTGCTAAAAGGATTTTTGGGTGAGAGGCTGTGGTTATACCAGTTTTACTTTACTTATTTTTTTTATTTACTTAGTTTACATTTCTTTACTGGATAGTCTGACTGGCATAGAACCCATTTTTAGTGGAGGCCCAGGGAGAAATGCTTCTTAGTACACAGGTGCTAGCAATATGTAAAATAAGTTTGGTTTATCTAATTGTACAAGGGACAACATAAGGGAATGTGAAATGTAATATACATTTAATTTTGATTGCCCGTTAGTTAGGAGAGTGTGTAAGTTAGTTATTTGGGGCAAGAGGTACAGTTTTATTTGGCAGTATCTATGCTGTATATGTAAAAGGTAGAGAGAATGGGATATGGGGGCGAAAATGAGGGGAGATAAATAATGGGACAGAGAAGGATATTGTAGTTGGCTAGAGCAGGGATAGGTGGGCAGTCTTGTGAGATGCTAAGTCGATAGTTTTAGGCTTATGGGGTAAGTGGTAAAGATTTGCTTATTTCAGCCTGGGTTGGGACATGACCTGCTGCATGGTAGATCGATGTCAGCATATTGGATTGTCAGTGCTAGGGATGTGGCAGTATTGAGGATGATAATAAATCCACTAAACTGAAGTGGATCAAGGTTGTAGCATTGTGAGACTCCTAATGTGAGTGGAAGTAGAGGGGGGTAGATCCTGGAGACATTTCATGGCTGTTTATGACCTGTTGGGTAGCTTTGGAGCCAGTGGAGAGCTAGGGGGATGTGATTAAGGTCAGTCATGGATCTTTTAAGTATTCAGGATAAGAACTGGCTTCAGCTGCTATTTTTTAAAATTCTGCTGGTAGATTATTGTCAGCTGAATTTGCAGCAGGTTTTGAGTTTTTTACAAGTTTGTCAAACACTGTTCTGATATCTAGGTTTATAGTACTGTTTTACACTATCCCTCATATTACACCTTGTTTTGCAGTTCTTTGGCTGTTTGAATTATGCTGAGAGGTTAGGAGGATGATGTGGCCTGTACGTTGCTTAAAATGCCTAATGCTGGGAGGGTAGTTAGCAGCTGTGGGAATGTTGCTGAAGGCAAAGATGTTTTGAATGTATACTAATGCAAACCCTGTTATGCTACTATTGTGTATAACCGCGATATCCTCATCAATCATGCAATGACTGTAGTTTTTTCGTTGTCCGTAGTTAATGCGATGAAAGTCTGGGAGTGTGGTTACCTGTGAGAATGTTAGTGTTCAATGTTTGCTTGGGTTTTTTTTAATGGGGTCACATACTGTATAAGCACATTGCTAATGCTACTCCTATGTTTTTGGTTTTCTCTTTATCCGGGATTATTGTGCATCGGCTGTGGGGAGGGGGGTGACAATTCCGCAGAATGTACTGATATTTTAATGCATGCTAATGCAAACACTGTTCTGCTGTATAGGCTTATAGTGCTGTTTAAATATTGCTGATGTTACAGCTTGTTCTGCAATTATTTGTGGTTGTTTGAATTATGCTATATGGAGGTTGATGGGGGCCTGATATCTTAATGCATGCTAGCAAGCACTGTTTGGCTATCTTGGTTTATAGTACTGTTTAAATATCTCTGATGTTACACCTTGTTCTGCAGTTATTATTGACTGTTTGGGTTATACTCTTTGGAGGTTGAGGGGACCTGTACATTGTTTACAACGCCTAATGTTGGGAGGGTAGTTAGCAGTTGTAAGAATGTTGCAGAAGGTGCAGATGTTTGAATGTATACTACTGCAAACCTTGTTGCACTACTATTGTGTTTACCAACAATGTACTACTGATGCAATGACTTAACTTTTTTCATTGACTTAACTTTTTTTGTTGTCCGTACTTACTGTGTTGAAAGGTTTGGACAGTGGTTAGGGCTTGAGAATGTTGCAGTGTCCATTGTTTGCTTGGAGTATTTTTAATAGGGAGTCATGGACTGTATAAGCACATTGTTTATGCTACGCCTTTTTGTTTTCACTTCATCCAGTATTGTGCCTAGAATTGGGGGGGAGGGGATTCCGCAGAATGTACTGATATTTTAATGCATGCTAATGCAAACATTGTTCTGCTGTCTAGGTTTATAGTGCTGTTTAACTATCCCTGATGTCACAGCTAATTCTGCAGTTATAATTGGCTGTTTGAATTATGCTATTTGGAGGTTGATGGGGCCCGTACATTGTTTAAAGTGGCTAATATTGGGAGGGTAGTTAGTGGCTGTGAATGTATTCAATGTTTGCCTAGAATTTTTTTTAATCTGTGGCCACATACTGTATAAGCACATTGTTAATGCTATGCTTGTTTTCACTTCATCCAAAATTGTGCACAGACTGGGGGGGAGAATTCCACAGAATGTACTGACATCTTAATGAATAGTAATGCAAACAGTGTTCTGCCATCTATGTTTATAGTACTGTTTAACTGTCCTTGATATTCCTTGTTGCAATGACTTCAATTTTTTTCGTTGTTCATAGTTATTGTATTGAAAGTTGGGGAGTGTGGTTAGGGTTGAATTTTGCAGTGTCCACTGTTTGCCTGGTGTTTTTTAATAGGGAGTCACGGACTGTATAAGCACATTGTTTATCTTTCTTCTTTTAGCTTTTTCCCAGCTAGGGGTTGCCACAGCATATCACCTGTCTGCTCATGATTGGCAGTGGAGTTTTACGGTGTCGAGTTGCCAGCCTGGCGCCCAACCTTCCACAGAAGGCACGCACACGCGCACACACACACACACACACACTCACACCTAGGGCCAATTTAGAGTGTCCAATCCACCTACAGCATGTCTTTGGGATGTGGGAGGAAACCAGAGCACCCAGAGGAAACCCACGCTACCAAGGGAAGGACATGCAGATCCACACAGAAAGCACCCCAGCCAAGAATCAAACGGAGAACCTCTTGCTGTGAGGTGGCAAAGCTAACTGCTGCACCACTGCAGCCACCCTCTGTTATGCCTTTTTGTTTTCACTTCATCCAAAATTGTGCTGAGACTTTGGGGGGGGGTAAGAATTCCACAGAATGTACTGCTATCTTAATGCATGCTAATGCAAACACTGTCTGTTGTCTAGGTTTATAGTACTGTTTAACTGTACCTGATGTTACAGCTTGTTCTGCAGGTATTTTTGGCTGTTTGCATTATGCTATTTGGAGGTTGATGGGGCCTATACATTGTTTAAAAAGCCTGATGGTGGGAGAGTAGTTAGCGTCTGTGAGAATGTTGCAGTGTTCAGTGTTTGCTTGGGATTTTTTTAATGTGGGGCCACGCACTGTATAAGCACATTGTTAATGCTATGCCTATATTTTTGATTTTCACTTTATTCAGGATTGTTGTGCAGAGGCGGGGGGGGGGGGGTGAGAATTCCACAGTATGTACCGATGTCTTTAATGCATACTACTGCCAACACTGCTCTTCTATCTAAGTTAATGTTTTAAACTATCCATGATGTTATGCCTTCTTCTGCAGTTATGTTTGGCTGTCTGAATTATGTTGACAGTTTAGGAGGTTGATGGGGCCTGTTAGAATGTGTGTCCAAATGTTTTTGGTTTTTGGCCTGTTCTCTCTCAAAACGATTGCACAATACATAGGGCTGAGGCTACTAGCAGAAATGGACTTCATGTTTCATACCCTCCACACGTAATGCATGGTAAATTCCCTGGCTTTATGCTTTTGTACACAGATCCTGTGCCAAGAGGGGTTGTAGGAATATCTCTCAATGTGTGTGCCACTTCTACATCCCTCAAAAATGAGGTTTTCTAGCAAATCCATGATTTCACTCCTTTGTTCAACCAATGATTTTGTTCAAGTGCGCTAACAGATTGACAGGTAGTGGGCATGTGTAGTCTTTTTTTTGTACCGTAACATTTGTCTTGCCTCATAGTTTGTTGTCCCCCTTGAAATGTGGGCCTCTCCTAGTCATTACTTCTTTCAGACTTTAGTCTGTTCTAGAGAGCTTGTAATATCAATCTTTTGCATCATTTTGGGCCTCTTCATATATTTGGGGGGATGAAAGGGGAAGAATTGTGTAGAAAAAGCTCAAGTTCACCTCTAGTGTTAGGTATTTAACATAAAACTGTAACTTGGGCCTTTCTCATTACTTTTTTGTGCCTACTGGTTAGTCATTCTTCAGTCTTTCTGCCTGCAGTGCAATAGTGACTGATGTCAATGCAAGTCATTATGCATTCATACTAACAATATGACAAAAGGACTCTGTCTGCATGCGTAGTAATTCTGCTTTACTTCCATTTCCAGTTAGAGATGAAGCATACATATTTGTCACGAACAGCAAAAAGAAAGCTTCAGCAGCAGAGGAATGCAGATTCAAAGAGACAGGGTTCCATTATGAAATTTTTCTGTGGGTCATTGGAGAGGGGAGAGCCAGGAAAAGGTCTGCCTTCAGGAGAACACAGTGGTTCTGCATTACAGTCTGACCACTGTGAGGCCAGCATCCTTTCAATAGAAAGTGACCACTCTAGTGCGGCTACACCACAGGCTAGCTCCTGTGGACCTACAGCCATTACCATGGGTGAAAGCATGTCAGCAAATGCAGATTCAAATGTAGAGGTGTTGCATGGATCACCAGACTTTGATACAGAAGGAGCCCATACTTCCGTAGTGACATATGTGACCTATGACTTGCAGAGAGTGTCAGGTACATCTTTTGAGGATCTAAGGACTTGACCAGACTTGATAAGGGATGAGTTTAGGGTAGTTGCCATTCAGCATGAACCAGTGCAAATTTTGTTACCACAGTTCCCAGTCAATGAGCAGAAAAGAAGATTTGCATCGGAGAACTATTTCCATGTGCTGCCTAATGGAGAGAGAGCCAAACGCACTTGGCTGACATATTCGGTCTCAAAGGATGCACTGTTTTGCTTTGCATGCAAATTGTTTGGACATTCTAACCATCTTCTTAGGTCAGGTGGTTACAAAGCATGGAGAGAGATGTTCAAAGCTTTACACAGCCATGATCGAGCACCGGAGCATACTGCATGCATGCTGAAGTGGAAGGAACTGGACAACAGAATAAAGAGTAGGCAGACTATGGATGATAAGAGGCAAGCAGTGGTTTAAAAGGAGATAACTCACTGGTGTGATGTGTTAGAACGCATTATTGCTGTTGTCCAGTACTTGGCAAAATGGAACATGGCATTCCGTGGTACAAGTGATGCCCTGGACACCTATGGCAATGGCAATTTCTTAGGCCAAGTGCAACTTTTGTCGCAGTTTGACTCTGTCATGGCTGAACATTTGCACTGTATTCAGAATAAAGAGGTATTGGATCACTATCTTGGGAAGGACATACAGAATGAAGTTATCCAGCTGATTGCAAATGCTATTTAACGATCATTGTAGGGAAGGTGAAGGATGCTAGGTACAGTTCTGTGATTCTTGATTGCATGCCAGACATCAGCAATCAAGAGCAAATGACTGCAGTAGTTCGGTATGTGGATATTTCACGGACTGCAGCCACAGTTGAGGAACATTTTCTGGGATTTATGCCTGTGAATGATACAAATGGGGCAGGACTTACAGAAGCTCTTCTTTAGACTCTTCAAAATCATGAACTGGACATTAATGACTGTCGAGGACAAGGATACGACAATGGCAGCAACATGAAGGGGAAACAAGCTGGAGTGCAGGCCCGGATAAAACAGTTGAATTCAAGGGCTTTTTATGTGCCATGTGTCTGCCATAATTTAAATCTTATAGTTAGTGATGGAGCACATTCATCAGTACAGGCAGGCTCATTCTTGGATGTCTGCAGAACATTTACGTACTCTGTTCAGCATCAACAAGCAGATGGCAGATCTTGAAACGGCATATAAATGTCACTGTGAAGCCACTGTCAGAGACTCGCTGGGAATGCAGGATAGACTCTGTCAAGGCAGTAAGATTTCAGTTGAAGGGAGTCATTGAGGCATTACAGGAGATATGTCAAGCAGTACATACCAATGATGCTTGAAACATCAACAAGCAAGGGGACTGTGCTCAAAACTTATGTCATACCAGTTCATTGTATGTTTAGTGGTTTGGTATGATGTGCTGACAGAGGTAAATCGTGCAAGCAAAGTTCTGCATAGTTTATATGTTGATATTTCGACATGTGTCAAAGTGCTGGCATCTACTATGTACCTGCTGAAGAATTACAGAGAAGCAGGATTTCAACATGCCATGGGCGAAACCTCCAAGATAGCGGAAGAACTGGATGTTGGCACCACATTTCAAGAAAAGAGACAGAGGAAAGTAAAGCAGTTATTTGACTATGAAGGAGAAGATGAGACTTTACAGGATCCATCAGTAAAACTACGTGTAGAGTTCTTCAATGTGCTGCTGGACACAACAATCCAATCGTTTACTGACCGGTTTGAGCAGCTTTCAGAGTTTAATAAGGCCTTTGGATTTTTATCAAATATTAAAGCATTGAGTGATGTTACAGAAGACACACTGCTGCAATACTGCAAGGCTTTGAAAGTACAACTGACTAATAGGATAAATGGCCACTGTGGTATTGATGACTCTGACCTTGGACATGAACTTAAAAGCCTTTCTCGAATGATTGATAATGAATCATCACCACTGACTGTGTTAAATTTCCTCATTTGCAACCACTCGAAAGACATATATATAAATACTTATGTTTCACTGCGCATTTATTTGACAGCACCTGTTACAGTGGCTACTGCAGAATGCAGCTTTTCTAAACTGAAACTCATAAAAACATACCTATGTTCATATATGAGTCAGGAGAGACTTTCAGGCTTAGCTGTTCTTTCAATCGAGCATGAAGTGGGACAAAGTGTATCACATGGCAGCCTCATTGAAGACTTTGTCCTGAAGAAAATTTGTAAGATCCCAGTAAAACTGTAGGTATGTGCTCATATTTCCTTTCAGGCAGTAAATTTCAGGTAGTACCTTAGTGTGGCTTGTATGCTGTGTATTCACTTTTTTTTTTGCTTACCTCCAACAGGTAGGGCCATGAGGATGGAACTAGCAGGATGCTAGGCAAAGGCAGCTAGAAGCGGCAGGACTCGTCGGGAGTGGCAGGACTCATGTGGAGCAGCAGGGGAGTGGCAGGACTCATGGGGAGTGGCAGGACTCGTCAGAATGCTAGGACAGTTGGGAGCGGCAGGACTTGTCAGGGGGCTAGGACAGAAGTGCAGTAAGAACAGACAAGTGGCAGCAGTCATAAGATGGAGGTAAATGCACATGGAAGACGAATGACACTGGTCTTCACCTTTTTCTCTCTGGGTTTGTGTCTACCTGTGTCAGACTCGCTAATCCCCACATTACTCTCTTGTGCATGAGTTTGAGTCTGCCTCAGGCTCAGTAATCCTCATGGCTCTCTTGTGCTTCTTTGGGTTTGAGTCTGTCTGCCTCAGGCTCAGTAATCCCCATTGCGCTCTGTGGGTTTGAGTCATCTGCCTTGGTCTCAGTAATCCCCATGGCTTTCTTTTGGGTTTGTTTGGGTTTGAGTCTGCCTCAGGATCTGTAATCCCCATTGCTTTCCTTGTATGTTGTGTCTGTAGTCTTTTCTGTGTCCCAAAGCTGTGTTGTGTACATCTGCAGTGTGACTGTTCTGCATGTCATTAATTGCCATGAGTGATGTCAGTTTATCTAATGCTGCTTGTTTCAGTCTTGCTGTATTGCTGTCATTGTCTTGTGTTTGGGAGGGGTGTCTCAGTTCTGTTTTGTGGTAGTGCTGACTTAATCTTGTGTGGGTTTATGTTCAGTCTTGCAGTAAATTTGTCCTGGTCTTCTCTCTGTACTTTTGGGGGTGGGTGCCTCTGTCCTGTCTGTGTAGGTATTAATGTTCCGTCTTGCTGTAGTGCAGTCTTTATCATGTGTGGGTGTCCTGTGTGCAAGAGTCTCTGATTTCGTGTGCTTCTGTCCTATGTGCAGGAGTCTGTGTCTTTGTGTCTTTCTGTAGGAGTCTGTAACTTTGTGTCTTTTTGTGGGAGTCAGTGTCTGTGTGTCTTTCTCTGGGAGTCAGTGTCTGTGAGTCTTTCGGTGAGAGTCAGTGTGGGTGTCTTTGTGTACCTCTGTGGGACTGGCTACCTTGATGCGGTACAGAGGCTTGTCATAATGTAACAACTTTGCTACTAAATGCCAGTCAGTGTGGGTGTCTTTGTGGGGAGTCAGTGTGGGTGTCTCTGTGTACATCTGTGGGACTGGCTACCTTGATGCGGTACAGAGGCTTGTCATAATGTCACAACATTGCTACTAAATGCCAGTCATAGCTCTCGATCTCATGGCACAAAATCTGGACAAAGCCACAGATAATGGGGTTCCAGCACCAAAAATCTGGGCAAATTTTAAATATTGCTCTTATAAACTGAAAAAGTTGCTAGAATAAAAGTTGTTACTATGCATGTTCTGAAGGATATGAAGTTAAACTGAAATGCCTTTCATTTAATGAATTCAGTCATCAATGATTTCCCCCCAAAAATCCAGAAAACTACAAATTGTGAGGAACAAACCAAACATGAATCACATCTGGACATTCTTTGAAAATCTGGGCAGTTGAGTATGCAGTAAGTGTCTGCATCTGTAAGTGGTTACCTTGCTGTGGTACAGGGGTTTATCATAATGTAACATTGGTACTAAATGCCCATCAGTGTGTGTATCTGTGAGTCATTACCTTGCTGTGGTACAGGGTTTTGTCATAATGTAACATTGGTATTAAATGCCAGTGTGTACCTGTGAGTAGCTACCTTGCTGTAGTACAAGGGTTTATCGTAATGTAACATTGGTACTAAATGCCATTCAGTGTGTGTATCTGTGAGTCGCTACCTTGCTGTGGTACAGAGGTTTGTCATAATGTAACATTGGTATTAAATGCCCGTCAGTGTGTGTATCTGTGAGTCGCTACCTTGCTTTGGTACAGGGGTTTGTCATAATGTAACATTGGTATTAAATGCCAGTCAGTGTGTACCTGTGAGTAGCTATCCTGCTGTGGTACAGGGGTTTGTCATAATGTAACATTGGTATTAAATGCCAGTCAGTGTGTATCTATGAGAATAGCTACTTTGCTGTGGTACAGGCATTTATCGTAATATAACACTGGTACTAAATGCCCATCAGTGTGTGTATCTGTGAGTCGCTATCTTGCTGTGGTACAGGGGTTTGTCATAATGTAACATTGGTATTAAATGCCAATGTGTACCTGTGAGTAGCTACCTTGCTGTGGTACAGGGGTTTATCGTAATGTAACTTGTTGTTTGTCTTTTCGGCTTTTCCTGGTTAGGAGCCACCACAGCGGAACTCCGGTCTGCTAATGATTGGCAGTAGATTTTTATGGTGCTGAGTTGCCAGCACAATGCCCAACCTTCAGTGAAGGCACGCTCATTCATGCATGTCTTTCGAACACCACTTGACCATGGGGAGGACGTGCAGACACCACACAGAAGGCACTCCAGTCGAGAATCAAACAGGAAAACCTCTTGCTGTGAGGCAACAACGCTACCGCTGCACCACCATGGCTTCACATTGGTATTAAATGCCAGTCAGTGTGTACCTGTGAATAGCTACCTTGCTGTGGTACAGGGGTTTGTCGTAATGTAACATCGGTACTAAATGCCAGTGTGTAGCTTGGCACATCAATTCTTAATGATCTGAATGTAGTGACACTAGTGGTTAAATGGTGCCGAATGAGCTTGACAGGGAAGGGGGTGCGATGGCAATGTGGTAACACTTTATGTTCTCTTGAGTAGGGCCCCCAACCTGAACCTTGTGGGAGGCCCCTAAAATGCTAGCTCCGGCCCAGCATCTAGCTGCCATTTGTTTGGGCCTGCTTCTGTTTGCCACGTGTTGCATGCTATCTACATTTGCTCAGGAGCCTACTGAAACCATGGTCTTGACCCTCGCAAGCATACTTATGTGTTTTATTGTCCCCTCATGGATTTGACAAATCTCTATAGCTTTGCTCAACATTAAATCACTGTCACAAAGCAAAATCTTTCTCACAGCTGCATTATTAATACCACACACAAGCCTGTCCTTTATCAGCTCATCTTTTAAGTTACCAAACCGAGACATTTTAGCTTTGTTTCTCAGGTCAATTATATAAGCTGCAAAAGTTTCCCAGGTTTCTGATCTCTCATGTAAAATAAATGCCTCTCTAATGTAACATTTGTCTTTGGGTTACACATTTCTTTGAACTTGTGCTTCAGACACTCGTGGTCTTCCCTTCACTCAACTTGTACAGCAATATGATGGTTTCCACCTTCTACTTCATATACTGCTGGTGCATACACAACTGGATGCTCTCTTTCTATGACCTCTGACCCAGTTAGGTTTAGTAAAATGAATGCCCTGGTGCGTGCATCTCTAGCTGCATAAGCAGCTTCTATAAAAATATCACACTCTTGCTCAAATATTCTCCAATTCTCTGCAATATTCTGATCAAATACAAGAGGTAGGGGTTTCAAATCCATCTGCCATATTAACACATACCAGTGAAGGGTTTTGCAAATAAGCATGAACATGCATACATGCACATATGCCAGAAACTTATGCCAGTATTTATAATTTTGTCAATTGCCTTTGAGCTTCTGAAATTATACCTTTTAGGCTTCTCAAATTTATGCTAATGGACAAACATGTAGTACCTTTGAATAACTGGACTTTGTGAAATAAGTCTCTCGGGCACTGTAATACTATTGTAATTATTGCATTGCTAAAGTCATCTATCATAATTTTAAGAAACATCTCAAACACTTCACGATGCAAATGGACGGGTTTCTCTTGCCCCAAAGTCAACAACATTTCAAAGTAATTGCACTTTGCGAATAAACTGTACACAACACACTGAAATTTCCCCACAATGGCAGTACCTTGCTAGGCAACTCTTTACAATGCAAGAAACACATTGTAATTGTGGGCATTTTGTGAATAGACACACCCAGCACAAGGAACTTTTCAAAATGGCTATACTTTGACTGTACTTCACAAAATAGTTGCACTTTGCACACAATAAACTCTTCAAAAATACAGGCACAATAATAAGCACACACTGTAAGCACTTTTTGCACACTTCGAGATACTTCAAAAAACCTTATTTATGCCCTTGATACAACACAAAGTCATAGTTATGCCAAAACACAGCATTTTGTCAAAACACATGCAGTTGCCTTGCTATATTTTTGCTTAATGTGCCCTTTTTGCCCTTATTATATTTGTTTTGCTCTTTTAAGCGCTTTTTGTGCCCATTGTACTTTTCTTGTGCATCTATTACTTTAAACATGCCTGTTTTGCCTTAAACACACTTGTTTTGCTTTATTGTTAATTGTTTCATCAAATGCCTTTGTTTTAAACATTTCCATCAGTTAATAAATCTTTTGTGCCTTCCGCTTGCTTAATAAGGCAGTTTCTGCCCTTGTTATGCCCCATTTTGTCTTTTTTACCAAATAAACAGTTTGTGCTGCTTCTCCCTACTTTTGATTCTTTTCTGGCTCTTTCCATGCTTGTTCCTCTTAGTTTTACCTTCATTGTTATCTCTGCACCTTATGGCACCGAATATTATTCTCTGCTATCCCAGTTCTGACACCATGTCACTCTCCTACTTTGGACACAGTAGAAGAGTCTTAGTGGGTTCTGTTCAAGCAGCTTTGTTTTACACAAACACATCACTATAGAAGTTTACTGACTTTAACTGAACTAACATAAACAAACTAACAACTGCGATCATGCATTCTCATGCTCTGGCTGCTCTTTCAAAATGGTGCTAGGGATTGCACGTCTGGAATTTATACGTCCACATACAGCCTTGACATGCTTCTTAAAGACCCAGCACACAGCACATACACTCTGATCTACACATGGGTACTTCGATAATATTGTAACCACAACTGCAAATGTGTTTCCCATTACCCTACTTATATAACTGCATTTTACCAGCATGAAAATGAATAATCTCAGTCTATTGACAACCATAATATCAATTCCTGATACAGTGAAAAAAAATATTGAAACAACTTTCAGCAAACTTTGGAGATAGGTTTCTTTTTTCAAGGATCAAGCCCCTGAAACACATGTTGGGGGAGGACACCCTTGTACTCCCATACTTACATACACCTATTCTTGAGATCATAAAACCTTGGTGAAAAGGGAAAACCTTACTATAACCAAAAGTTATTTAAGCAATATTCTATTAGCATTTGACTTAAAGACAGAGAGTAGAATAGCACAATTCCCATGATAAAGCATTACTATAGCAGTATTTAATAAGAGATAATATTGCTGCTATTGCTGGAATGCTATGTGAATGTATAATTACAGTTTCAAAATGCATCACATTTCTAGCTTGTATGAACCACTACTTACTTGTATTACACATTGCTTTATGTGGTACACTGTTCAATGCCATACACTCCTGGTCATACAGCACAGATTACTGCATACTAGCAAATAACAGCTGTATGTGTATCCATGCTGGATTACTGTAAAGTACACTACTTACCTGTGATATTCCATACATAGCTGCAAAGTCCAGGTTTCTACAACTCTACTCATGTCTCACTTTGGTCATAAGCCTTATATCGTATGCATATTCCTCTGCAAGACTCTTTTTTATGCAATCCATGGAGGCTACATGATTTGGGCTGACTTTATAAGCCCCCCTCTAACTGATATCACAGTTATTCACCATCACTCAGGTGATTAGCCTCTCTGTGCTGAAGTAAACAGCTGGGTGCAGGATTGTGGGCCTGAGACCAATCACTAACACTCTCATAGGATGGCTTGAAACAGTGCTAGGAGCCCCATCCCTATTTGCTTCTATAATTCAGAAGATAATAGGGAGCTATTACGCATTAACTTCTCTTTAGGCATGTCCCCATCCCCTTCCTGTAGTGACACTACAGTGACATTGGCTGCTAATTCACCTAGTGCAGATACTGTTCATGGTTTTGATCTTGACCAAGGGTCAGTGCTACAAGAACCAACAGCCTCAGATTGGCATCACCCCTCAACTCAGATTGAGGTGAGTAGGTGTAGCCTCATAATTCCTTTCCTGACAGCTAGTAGTTCGCAGATAAAAAGATTCTGAAACAAGTGCTAAAGAGTCCCATTGGAAATGTATAACACTGGAAAGACAAATCTGGTGGCCAAAATGCCATACAGTCCACTCTGTTCTCAGACTCTTGCACATATGGGATTATTACCTCTGCATAGGGAAACAGTGTACTTACCTGATACCAAGGTTTGTCCACTTATCTGTTATATCACACCAGAAGAAATGTATTATTTGTTAGGTCTGTATTATAAATATATATTTACATAACTGTAGAGCTCCTGTCATGTGGTGTTGGTGAAGAACACTTTTTTTATGGAAGGCTTGACCTGCATATTGTGATATGCCTGTATTTGTGAAACTTCCTTTGGAAACTGCTTAATGTTGATGTCAGTTGTCTGTATCCCTAATTGCAGTCATCCCTATTGTCAGAATCTCCTTTCTCCATTCCCGTGTTGGCTTAGTTCTTAGGATACTTTCTTCTACTTTATGGAGATAATATTCTGTATGATTATTGTTATTCTCCTTAAAAGGGCTGTATCCAAAATCCCAGTCTCTCCTTGTTTCCTGAGCTTCCTCCCTGCTTCAACATCATCCCTTTCCACTTTTAATTACAGTTTTCTGTTTGTGCTATGTATGGGGACCTTAACTGGGTAGCTCTGAAATACACCTTCAAATTGGTTAAGCCCAATCCACCTAGATCTAGTGGATGATACACTTTGTTCTACTGGAAAAATCAGCTTATATGTGTGTGTGTTTATATATATATATATATATATATATATATATATATATATATATATATATATATATATATACACACACATACACACGCATATATATATAAAAATAAAAACTAAATAAAAAAACACTAAACACAATTATGCAGGGGGCAATCCCCCTTGCACCCCACACCCCCCTACTTTAATATTCTCACTCCGAGATCGCACTACAGTGGGGAAAAGGGAATATTCCCTTATCCCCACTGTACCACAGTCTCAACAAGACTTTGCTTAGTTGTACATCAATACTACACATTGACATTACATGCAAACTGCATGTTTTTTTTTTTTTTTTGGGGGGGGGTTTTCTTTAGCGAAAGTGCATTTTCAATAAAATGCACTTTTGCTAAAGTGGGTCTGCGAAAGTACGGTTCGATGAACCATACTTTTGATGTAACAACTAGATATATAGAGGAAATATGGATATATATATAGAGGAAATAGCACATGCTGTTATTATATTGTTTGTATAAAACGTTTATGATACTAAATTTTTTGACACTCGTAAATCAGACTGCTGCTGTAACCTGCTGAATTATACCTGAAGTGTATGAGCTGCTGAGACCTACTTAAATGTATCCCTGTTTTTAAAGTCTTTCCTTCTAATGCCCTTCAACACCTTGAGGTTAGACTAGCATTTCTCCCTGCTCTGACCGAGCAGCATGCATTCTTGTGTTGCTTTACCCTCTAGTCTAGCGTATTAGTGTCCGATTGTATTAAGCTTTTAGGGGATGGTTTACCAATGCCATAACACGAGTAGCACGTACTTTCCAGATCCCCGACTCTATTTTGTTTGATACATTGTGTCTGTTAAAGTGCTTATGACGCTGGTCACAACGCTTGCATCTTAGCGAGCTATATAGAGGTGTCTGTTTAGCAGCTCTAGATGCCGTTCACTACACCAGTGTATTAGCCTGCATCATTGATTGTTGTTGGCAATCCTTCCCCTGATCCAAATCCTCCATACCTGCCAGAACTCTCACTGTTGTCTCTACAGTTAGCGATGTATTTTACACTCGGCTAACTCTGCTCCCAGTGCCCGAACCCAGCGGCCATTTATTTTACATCGCTCCTGCCTTATTTAACCGCTGACATTTATTGCTCAGTCAGCCATACTACACTATACTATATCAGCGATCATTGCATTTTAAACTGCTCCTGCCTTATTTAACCGCTGACATTTTTGTTTCTGTCAGCTTTACTACTTAATCAGTGTCTTTCCCTGTGAGCAATCTGGCTCCCAACCTTATTAGAACCTAGCGACCATTGGATTTCAACCTGCAACTACCTTTTACTGCTGCCAAGCCATTCTTAGCATTTAGAATCCTTAGGTGAACATTGTTTTAGTAATTTACTGCCTATCAGCATCGTGGCTTGTGAGACCTGGCTCCCAAGTTACGAGAACCCAGCGACCCATGCATTTAACCCTGCAACTACCTTATTTCACTGTCGCCATGCTATTCATAGCACTAGAATCTTAGGCGACCATTGTTTTTAGCAGTGTACTAAAAGGTTGAAAGGCAAGTTCACTTTAAAGTTGAGAAACCTTAACAATTGTTTATTTAGCAACCTGCAATTGCTTTACAACACCTTTTACCCTATAGACGTAACACTGTTGTCTTAGAACCATAGCTACCTTTGTCTGTTACACCTGCTACTGGATAACTAGTGTCATTTATCCCCCCAACAGTAGTCGGATTATTTTCGTTTATTGTTTTAACTACTTACTCCCTACATTACTACAGACTTTCTTTTTGCTGATATATATTTATATTTTGCTAGTCAGTAGGCCTGTCACAACTAACTGTCTTATGTGCAAATCTGATTGTTACAATTGTATCTAGCTGCAGCTACTGCCTTGCAAATGTCTCCTACTTAGGAATATTGTTTTTTGATTTCTTTTTTTCATTGCTATGTGAACACAAATATGGTTTCTGACTATCTGACTACTCTCCAGCACTGTTGTTTTGCTTAGCATGTATATTCTGTTACCTAAATATTGTTTGCACGCTGAATTGATGTTTAAAGCTTATCATATCTTGTGGACCTTCTACTGTACTACTGTTTCCACCTTTCATTCTTTCCAACTTCTCTGCCTCCTATTTCCCTTTCCTTCAGTCTACACTTCTGTCCCTTTTACTTTCTCTCCTCCTCCGACTCCACTCTGAATACTTCCCTCCACTACTCTTCTTAGTCTTCCTCCTGCACTCTTCTTCCTATTCTCCCCCCCTTACTCCCATTTTAACCTATTGTATTTTTCTCACTCCTTTTTCAGTTGTTCCCCAGAGTGCTTCCCCTTCTTCACTGACCAGGCAGGAGATTACTCCTCCCAAAAGAGAAGACGTCCGTGGACTACCTGCCTGAGCCTTATTAAGTTTTTGGGACACTCTCCCTTGCTAAAGAGAGTCAGTGTATGTAACCTCTTAAATATTTTTTTTCTCTAGCATCTTCCTAACCTTGAGCAGCATTCTACCCCGGTGCGCGTGAAAGTAGCCTAACACTGGTAACTGCACAAGCCCTCCATCCTTAGTTCCCAGTCCTTCTCCCTTTATTTACCTCTATCTATCTCTGTAGCCTAACTTCTCTGAGGAACCTCTTCCCCCCTGAGTGCACCTCCCTCCTCTTACCACTAGGTGGCAGCATATTCCTGATAAAAGGAACTGCAATATATCCCTTTTCCCTGCTCTACTTACTTTCTGCCCAAAAGTGCCTCTGCCCTACACTCAAAGATTTAGTTACTTACATACTTACTTTCGGAGAGTTCTTCACTTACCAAACATAACATCCTTGCTTTTAACTGTAGACCAAAGTTTAAAACATTTACCTGCACCCTGCAGTAATTCTCCTTATCCAGCCTCAGGTCACTGATTGTTTTTTGGCCCTTTTCCTGCCTCTCTGGCTCTTCCCGCTCCATTCGCCCTACGGGCTCACTCTGCTCCCCTACCCTGCCCCCAGTTCTCACCCGACCCCAGTACCTCTACCTTTATCCCCCATATCAGTCCCTCCCCCTCCTCCAACCAATCCTAACTCTCCTTTTCCCCTCCCCTTCCTCCTTTAACCACTCCCCCATTACTAACAACCCATCACCTCTCTTTTCTATTTTCCTCTAACTGACCTCTACTACCATGCTCTTCCTTCCTCCCAAGGTCCTTCTCCTCTCTTCCTTCCTTTTCCTTCTAATATCTCTATACCAAATCACTTGCTATACTCATGCCCATTTACTCCCCCCTACTCTTACTCCCCAACACCACATTACCTCCCATTACCACAACATCTCAGCTTCTTTAGTTCCCTCCTACCCAATCCTCCTCCTGAAAGTAAAACTTTTTTCAAGCTCAAATAAAAACCTTAAATATAAACCACACATCTACCAGCCTCCTCTATCTAAATACAAAACTAATAAACACTTCCTCCATCCCACATTCATTCACTTAGCTGGAGATATTCACCCCAATCCAGGTCCTAATTTCCCTCCTACAAATCTCCCTAGCACCAACAATAAATCCACTAATAAAAACCTCAAATTCCTCACCATCAACGCCCAAAGCTTAAAAAATAAACTATCCCTCTTCCATGCCTAGCTCAACCATAACTCTCCTGATATAGCAGCTATCTCTGAAACCTGGCTAAAACCTCACATTAATGACTCTGAGTTCCTGCCCCCAGGATTCCATTCTCTCCAATCTGACCAACCTAATAGAAGAGGTGGTGGCGTTGCTCTAATCTACTCCAACCTCTTGTCCATTATTCCTTACCCTAACCCCATCCCTTCTTTCAATAATGCTGAACTTGTAATTGGCTTACTAAAAATGAACAGCCATAAAAGTATTTGCATCATTTGTCTCTATATCCCTCCAGGCAACAATACCAATACATTGGAAGACATCCTCTCCTGGACTTCCTCCAATATTAAGCTAGAAACCTTCATTTTGGGTGATGTAAATATTGAATGGGGAAAAATCTCTAACCCAAATCCCACGATAACTATCAACCAATTTAACTTCTCCCAACTTACTAACTCCATTACTAGACCTAACAAAGCTAATCCCCCTGGCTCCATACTTGACTGGATCCTAGTATCTCATCCAAACAAAGTTATAAAATCTGGTGTCACTCCTGACCCTTTAGGAGACCACCTCCCTGCCTTCTCCATTCAAGCTATTCCCACCTCCCCACACTCTCACTGCTACACTCACACTCGAAACCTATCTAACTTCAACCCTACTTCTTTCTCTGACTCTCTTAAACTCACCAACTGGAACCCTCTAAAAATACTACCATTAGACGAAGCCGTCAACTATTTCAATTCCACATTCTTAACCGTCCTTAACTCCCTAGCTCCAACAAGAACAAAAAGAGTTAAAGCAAATACCTCCCCATGGCTCACCAAAGACACAAAAAAGATAATGCTCCAAAGGGATAAAACCTGGAAGACCTACATTAAACACAAGCAACCTGAAATCTTCCTCAAGTATAAGCACTTAAGAAACCTTGCCAAGAAACAAGTCATTAGAGATAAAAAGTCTTACTACATCAAACTTCAAGAAAACCATGCTAGAAACCCCAAACAATTCTGGAATTCCATCAATTCCCTTCTTAGACCAGGTACTAAAAACAACCCCTGTCCTGATACCAGCAAATCTGACCTTGAAATAGCCTCACTATTTAATTCCTTCTTCACCTCTTCCATCGCTGAGCTAACCAAGACATTTACTAACAATCACCTTCCTCCCCTCCCTGCTCGGTCTTCCATAACCTGCCCCCCCCTTTCAAACTCAAACCATTATCTACCGACCTAATAAAAAAACTTCTATATAAACTAAACCCTGCTCCAATGCTCCTGATAACATTTCATCCTTCTTCCTAAAAATAGCTTCTGACTCTATTGCTCTACCTATCAGCATCCTAATTAATAGGTCATTACTTGAATCCTACGTACCTAAACTATGGCGTACCACTTACATTCTTCCTCTCCACAAAGGTGGCAAAAATTGTAATGTCTCAAATTTCCGCCCTATAGCCATCCTCCCCCCAATCTCCAAAATCCTAGAAAAATGTATCCACCTGCAACTCCTGCCATTCCTTACCAAGCACCAACTTCTCTCTCCTACCCAACATGGCTTCCGCCCAGGACACAGTACTAACACCGCCCTTCTCTCCTTCTTGCACTCTGTCAATTCAGCTCGTGACTCCGGTAATATAGTATCCTCTGTCTTACTAGATTTATCCAAAGCTTTTGACACCTTCTCTCACACCCACCTTCTAAATCACCTCTCTAATCTCAACCTTTGCCCAAAGACTCTTTCCTGGTTCTCCAGCTACCTTTCAAACAGATCCCAGGCTGTGAGATGGGGCCAAGCCACCTCTACTTTTCTTCCTACCCCTACCGGAGTACCTCAAGGTTCCATACTTGGCCCATTACTATTCAATATCTTTATTAATGACTTCCACAAAGCCATCCCTAACACCAAAATTGTGCAATATGCTGATGATTCCACTTTGATCTGCTCTGCCTCTAACCTAACATACCTCCAAGCCCTAACTCAATGTGCCTTCTCAACCACTAAAAACTGGATGCTACAAAATCATCTCTCCCTAAATGCTAACAAAACTAAGATCCTCCTTTTCTCCCCCTCTAAATCCTCCTCTCTTGATAAAAACTCATTTCAAATTACCAGCCTTAGCAACTCCTCTATCGAGATTGTACCCTCCACCAAACTTCTCGGTGTTACAATTGATGATCAACTAAAATTTAATACCCATATCCAGCTAAACATCAAAAAAACATACATAAAACCAGGCTTACTGTATAGAAACAATCACTTTCTCTCTCCTCATTCCAGACTAACCCTTGCCTCTACCTACCTCCTTCCCTCCCTCCTGTACGGAGCCCCCCTGCTCACTAATCTTTCATCCACACATACCTCCAAATTGGAACTATGCTACAACAAAATCTCTAGATTTGCCACAAACGCCAAATCCTCTTCTCATCACTGCTCCTCCCTTCACTCTCTAAACTGGCTTGAACTTCCCAATCAACTTAACTTCCTCCAAATCACCACAGCCTTCAAACTATTGTTCCACCCTTCTAACTGCCCTGCCCTTTCTAATATTCTACAACCTTTTACCCCCCTAAGACCACTTAGATCTTCTCAACAAAACCTGATCGCTGTACAAAAACCCCAGCGCCCTGCAGGTCAGCTTCTCTTATCCTTTACCCTAGCTAAAAAATGAAATGTCCTGCCCTCGACACTAAGGACATGTACCAACCTTAATAACTTCAAAATCCAACTTCATTCCTACCTCTATCTAAACAGAATTTGCAACTGCACTCTTCAGCCTACAACTCTTAAACTATCTTCTCCCTTTTCTCCAGGCTAACCTCTTCCTATTCACCTTCCTATCCTTTTTAAAAATATTTTAGCTTAGGTAACAAAACAGTAAAATTTGATTTTTATGATGTAAGCCTTTTTCCTCCTTAACAAAATTGAAATTGTTAGTGTTTATTCTTTTGTAACTACCTGTCATCTGTAATACATACTGTCTATGACTTTTCATGTTAATTGAAACTGTTTTGGTAATCAAAATATTATTAAACTGTTGTATTTCCTTGTTGGAGCTTTTCTCCCCGGGCCTCCACTGAAAACGGGCCCCCAAGCCCAGTGGACCTCACCAGTAATCAAACTGAAATAAATATATATATATATATATATATATATATATATATATATATATATATATATACATATACACATATGTAAATATGTGTGTGTGTGTGTGTGTGTGTGTGTGTGTGTGTGTGTGTGTGTGTGTGTGTGTGTGTGTGTGTGTGTGCATATTTTTAATACATGAATGTCTGATGAAGTGGTAGGCATCAACCTGTTCAGAACTTTTTGCCTCTGAAACTGGTATAGTAAATGAATCGCTCCTCCAAGTTTTATAACATGCTTATCAGTCTCTAACGTAAAGTGGACAATGATTTATACATTTTATATTAATCTCATTTGGCCCAACCCTTAAATATCAGACATTTAGAACTTTTTTTATGAAATTGGCTTCTTCCTTCCATTCCAATTTTCTTTCTTAATTATGATGTTCTGTTAATACTCTGAATTTTATTTTAGCGTGCGTGAATCACCAATCAGTAAGAAAGCTTGCATTTTTAGTATATTTCTCTTTTTGTATTCAATGATTTTTGTCTATAGTGATTTTGTCTACAGCAAATACATAGGAATCATTTGCCTTGCATGGCCCATTATTTGTTATAATGATGTAATTGTTTGGCATAACCACCCCTTTGTAGCTGACTGAGAAAAGTATGTTGTTTGCTTTTTATTTAATTGGTCTGAATTAGTGCTAGATATTTAGACTTGATGCCTCTTGCTTTGGGTACAGCCAGAGTAAGATTAAGTGAATTTTTTGTATCCAAGACAGATGCAAATGGCTCATTTCAAGAAGATTCATTACTACATGAACAAACAGTTGCAGGGGCCAAGGAGAAACAATTCATGCAATAATTGAATAGATTATCTTCAGTAAACTGAAAAAAAAACAAGAGTTCATAACATAACATGTGCCGTCTTTCAGAAAATAAAGCACATAGTTCTTCTCTTGCTCTGCTAGCATTCAATTCTTTTCATGTATTATAATACGAGAATCATTCATATGAAACATCAATAAACAGAACAGCATACAATATATCAAATGGACTTTAATTATCACTTAACCTATTTCATTTTAATCTGGGGTGGGGTGCTCTTAATGACATTTAATTCAGCTACTTGAAGAATAACTAACATAAAACAGAGTAGCGTAGAAAAGGGTATTTTGGCACACAGTGGTCATTCCATTTTAATTAGCTTGTTTGTTTGTTGGCTGACTAAATGAACTAATCATATAAACATCTCTTTCAGTCATGGCTTGACAATGCATCACAAATAACTGCAATGTCCATGAAAAGTTAAGAATAAGCAAGTCTCCAAGCACTTTTATGGGAGATGGGAAGAAAGATAAACATATAAAGTAAACCCCACCAAGAAGGGGGGGCTGCACATAAACAGGAGTATGAGCTTAGAAATGAATCCTAGCTCAGTGAAGCCACCATATCTAATTTGCTCTCTATAAATCTGGTTGGGGTCTCCAGAGATGAATAATATATGCTAACAGGTAACGAATGGAGCAGCTGAGGTAGTCACCAAAACAAATATTTGGGTGAAGGAGGAGTTTGGAGAGGTCATAGAGAGCTACTCGTGGGTGACTTCAAAGACATTATGACAAACCATTTACTGATGCAGAGAAGACAGTGAACCTGCGCTGGGGGGATTAAATACATGAGCGTGGTATCTGAGAGAGGAGGTTTCAGTACAGCCACATGTCTTTAGAAGTCATCACATCTCACAGAACCAGCACAGTTTAGGGAAAAAATGCCTGTACACACATATGTGTTAAACAGAGGACATGTTCCCAGAGTGAGAGATGAGCAGAATTACAAAACATGTGGGCTTTTCAGGTGTATCTTGAATACTGCAGACAGAGTGCATTATGGTCATATCTGGATATATATATATACAGCTGATCTCAGCTAATATGTGGTTGCTTGAGCAGTATAGGGTCATAGATTAGTACTAAGCTAACTGCCCTTGCAAGCCATTTTAAGCCTAGCCAATTATCCCTTGTGAGACTCAAACCCTGCACCTTGTGCTTACAAGGCAAACACCTTAACCTTTAGGCCACCCTCCCAATGACCATATGTGTGTACAGTACTGGACAGTGTAATGCAATGTCTAACATAGAGTTGATATTGGTTCACACATACTAGTAATACACTTATTGTGCACACAAGTTAGTCGTAACAATATAACATCTTAGTCCTGTACAGTATTACTAGTTGTACTAACCAGGATCTCATACTATTATAAAAGGTTCTGTCATGCAGATGATTATAAATTAGAAGCTATCATTGAATCTCACACTGACACAAATGTTCTCCAGGAGGAGCTGACAAAGACAAACGACTGGTGTCAGAACCATAGACTAAAACTAAATGCCAAGAAATGCATAATATTATCCTTTGGGAAGTCATCCAACCCTAGTGACTATCATATTGACAACACACCCATTAGAGTTGACCCAGTAGTCAGGGATGTAGAGACACACATAGTTAGTACTCTAGCCTTTGACCATCACCTGCCAACAGTGGCGATGAAATCATTCTATGTTGCACAACTTATAAACAAAGGAATGGCATCTAAAGCCAAGGAAGTCATTGTTCCTCTGCATTTGGCATTCATCAGATCTACCATTGAATGCAATGCTCCCTTTGGTATGTACCTAGCCAGGCATATCCAACAATTGGAACATCCACAGAAGTTCCTCACTAAAGGAATACAGGAGGTAAGTAATATGCCCTATGCAGACCGCCTCAAGGCCCTAGCCCTGTCTTCTTTCTCCTACAGACTTTTGAGGGGAGATTTATGCCTGACATACAGGGCCTTGTCAGATCCCACTCTGCTGGACCTCCTGTATATCCACAAAACAAACAGCATCAGAATTACCCATTCTAAAGACTTAAACCTTGCCTGTGATATAAATAGGACATGCTGGAGAGATAGGTATATATCCTAGAGACTACTTTGTCTATGGAACAGGCTCCCCATCCATGTGAAGCAGAGTTCCGCCCTAACCCAATTCAAATGCAACTTGGACAATGGGATAGGAAACCGGAAATTCATCCCTGGTTTGGCACCTATGTCTCTAATGGACAGAGGTAACCTGTAAATGGTTCATCTCCCAGGTACATGCTTACACTTATCGAGGGTATCAGAATTTGTCAAAGATTTGGGATGCAAGGCTAGGCTTGAAAAGGCCCTTGTGGTTGTTAGCCTGATAAACACCTATGAACCTATACTGATCAAATGTAAGGAACTGAGCAGTTATGATTAGCATATTACCCTGTCGTGCATGGCAGGAGACATGATACTTGGTGTTTCCCGGTAGAGGCATACACAGGTGAAATGAAATATAGTTAGCATGAATTATGTTTACACATGCACAACAAAAAGTGTTTAGCAACCACACATGTATTGAATCTTGGCGATGTGTACAATAATAAGTTTGAGACTAATGCTGTTTACTTTTGTGTTGTATTATTGCTTGCTAGTGTGTGTGTGTGTGTGTGTGTGTGTGTGTGTGTGTGTGTGTGTATGTGTGTGTGTGCGTGTGTGTGTGTGTGGTTACTTTAATAATGTACATTGTAAGTTGTGTAGTCACAGTATGTTGCTGATGCATTTGTGACATTGCTGTTGATGTGTGTGGTTATCAACAGCACATGACTCCTGGAGCTGCATAGCTTTGTTTTATTGACTTTACTGTATGTTGTGATGTAGCTTATGGGAAGCAATACACTAATAATATGTTGTGATGACATCTGACCCGAAACCAGCTAAGTACATACATTATACACCTTAACAGAAAAACTTTGCAATTATCATTGATTTTCTTTGGCACACAATTTCAGGATGTCACTGCTGTTAATTTGCATATTACCCAAGAGTCTTTGTCACATAGATGTTTTTATATTATCAGTTATATAAGTTAGCACTATCTATGTTAAGGATATACAACTAAAGTATGGTATACTTTCCACACGTGGTAAAACTATAGTGTTGAATTACTGTATGTGAAATGTACATTAAAAATACCTATATAAGTATTGTGGAATCTGTGAATTAATTTTTGTGTTGGGGTTGTGATGCTTAGTATATTAACTTTTTGAAAGTTTGTTAACGTTGATTAGTTCATCACATCTGTGTTTAAGTTTGCAAAGTATAACAAAATTGTAGCTTTTCTTTACTTGTTGTGTATTATGTAACTTATTGTCAATAAAAGAATTACTATCATCTTGTCAGAATGATGTACATTTACTGGGTCTATGTATAACACATGACTGTAGAGACTGTCACCTGTTAAAGACATTATATTTTGATTATATCCAATATTCATTTCAGTTTTTAAGGCAACATTATATGCTTGGATAGTGTTTGCAGAGGTTTACTGTCACACTCTTGAAGTCCACAGTACTGAAAGTCATAATCCTGAGACCATGATATTGAAAGACCAAAATCTCTAAACTTCTTGCAAACTGACACCCCTATGTGTGAAAACCAAAGAACAATTGCTACCATGGGTTCTGCAGGGGTGTAGATCCAGAAACAAATGCTAACACGGGTCCTGTAGGGGTGTAGTCCCAAGAATGAGTACTAACATAGGGTATTATGGGGGGCAAGTTCTGGAGTTTGACATTGTGGTCTTAAGAATTTTGTTATTTTGATATTATGGTCTCAAGTCTACGAGTTTCAAGATTGTGGGCTTCAAGACTGTGACTGTAAACCACCTTAATAATATACCATACCCCAATGCAGTAGTAGAAAAGTATACATTGAATACACATTTGGATACAACTATATTAATAGGTCATGTATAATACATGTATCTGACAAGGACACATAGGTAATACACAAACTGTAGCTGAGCACATCTCTACCACACCTTTGTATCAAGATGTAGGAGGTCCAAATGGATGTATATGTTGCATCATCTTTACTCTGAACTGCCTAATAAACAGCTTGAGTTATAATGGGATAAAAGGACCCAGGAGCAAAGTAACAACTGAGAACCCCAACTTTTTTTTATAGCAATTAGTGTATCATGGATATTAAAAAATTATGATAGCACACACTTCCCTGAACTGTACACTTTAACAAATGTACATCCTCCCATTAAATATTCTATGAATTTACTGTGATAACCTGTAATATGCCTTGTAAATATGATTTTTTGTTTAATGTTTCCTTATTTGTTATCGTGTTAATTTCATTGTTCTATCTTGGAGCTTATCTCCCTGGGCCTCTACTGAAAATGGACATGTATCCAGTTAGACTAGCCCGGTCAGCAAATGTAAAATAAAAATAAAATAAAATAATAATAAATAATAAATACACCCCATTAAGTATATATACATGTTATCCACTGCCAAAAAACAAAACAGTATGGTACACCCTAGAACATACTTCGGTATAATCCTATAATGTTCAATGCACATGTGGTTGCTACATTGTCTAGTAAACATAATGCATGTTGAACGTATATCTCCTATGTATGCCATTGGTGGTAATATATTTTGAGTTACATGTTTACTCATATACTCATATAACATTTCTGCAAGCATGTAACAAGTGCTCACGTGAAATTAGGTAATAAATTAATTTCAGTTGTGAATGCTGAGTTTCAGATTCCATACTCATATAAGTACATTTTCCCAGCATGCCAAAGCCTATCATAATACTATGTGATTAGTATCAGAAGCTATAATACCCCTTTTCAGAAATGTTAAGCAACTGAGTGCATTGTTACTGTTTCACAATCCATCACTGTGTTGCCATGTATGAACTATTGCTGACTTGCTGTTGCATCTTGCTTTTACATTGTACACTTGTTATTACTGTACACATATGTGCTCATACTGTGACATGCCAACAGATAACAACTTTATGGATATCCAGGCATGGCCATACTCCATACTCCATGTTAGTCTAAATATGTTTGATATTCAAGACATACATGCAAGATCCAAATATCAATAATTACATTCACTCTGCTAAAGAGAAAATACTGCATCATATGCATTCCCCTGTAAGACTTTTTTTCTCCAAATCCTGGAAGGTTATATGGGGTGGGCTGATTTTTGTGGGTGTATGTCTCCTCTAATTTCTATGCTACCTGATAGCAATATATTCACTGTAACTCGAGTGATTAACTTTCTGCTCTGTGGTCACCCTCTGGATGCAAGAGTTGAGTAAGCCTGGGAGCTAGCACTGATGCTCAAATAGACAGCTTGAAGCAGTGTTAGGAGCCTGTACCCCCTATGTTCTGACATTACTAATTAGGACCATGGGAATCAAACCCTGTACTGTAGGAACTATAACTCATAACATTAACCCTCTGTAGTAACTATCAGAAAGTGATTGTGAGCTATTACTAAGTCTATCTTTATGTATATCCACAACCCTACTAAAGTGACAAGTAGTTGCACATCTGTATGACTGTGCAGAAAAGTTAATTACTATGATGTTTAGAGAGAGAGTATGTTTTTCTCTTACACTCATATATAAACATGTGTGTGTGTGTGTGTGTGTGTGTGTGTGTGTGTGTGTGTGTGTGTGTGTGTGTGTGTGTGTGTGTGGCTGTGTGCATGTGCTTACTTGTCTACAGATAACCATGCTGTTACAAGATCCACATGCACTGCATTAATACACTGGAAAAAAATCTATGTTGTCAATATTACAATTCATGTGCATACCACATATGAGCACTGTTTGGTACATCACCTTTTTAGTTACTCCAAAAATATTGGAATACAATACTGTGTGTACATATAAACTATAATATAATCAAAATCAGCATACACTGCATGGTTCATTAAATAAAATCTGCCTTGTCAAAATTACTATTCCTTTGCATTTCACACATGAATACCGTTTGCTATAGTTCCCTTAAATTAGACCACAGACTTTGTACTAGCACAGTGTTAAGACTTTTCAAAAAGTGCTACCCATTGTGAAAGTGCTATAGGGCTGAAGGCATTAGATAACATGTTAATATACACCCATCAGTACTCCCACAAAGAGGAAACTCAGAAAGTTCCTTTCAAAGGGGGTACTTGTACTATCACTTACTCCTCCACCTATGACCTGGTTAGTGGTACAGACATGCAAAACTTGTGCTGCAATATTCTGTGACATACTCAGCTAGTATGAGCATTTTATCTCTCCACTTATCTCTTGGCTACATTCAGTGGGCATAACATGTTGCAATTTGTCCAGGCAGCAGAGCTGCATGAAACAGCTGCATTTCTGCCAGAACTACTTTAGTTGACACCATAACAATATGAGTTCTCATGTTTTTTCTTTGGCAGATGGTGCAACTACTGCCTTTCTGACTTGTTGGGATCTATTAGTAAAATTCAGTGACTCCCTTGCTGTTACTACCTGAAAGGCCTCCTTCTTTAACCATATTGTGTCTATCACCACTTCAGTAACTCCCATGGCAAGAACAAGAACCTTTTAGTTACAGCTTCTTGCTAACGCTGCAAAAAAATCTGAGGTCTTGAAAACTGACTCCAAAGAATACTGCACTATTTATTATACATTGCAAATCATGCCCATACTCACACGCTACATTTCCAAACACTCATTCTATAGTGGATTCATACTGCAGATGAAGCCACATGCTCATACATATATTTTTACCTTATCAGTATACACCACCTATGTTTTGCATTGTTTAAATGCTATGGATATTGGTTGCCCATCTAAATTTAATCTGCTGGGTCTTTATTCATGACACTGCATAGATGGTTCCTCTGTGCCTCACAAAACTAACAATAGGTGAATCCTTCCACTCTGTGTGATATACTAGTTAGGACTCAAATATAATTTGCAAACTAATCAATCATTAACACATTGAAAGAAACAAAAAATAAGAACACAGTTATTAACCAGACTCTAATTGTCATACAATACCACTGAACACACAAGGATATACACACTAGGATATACTAAGTAGCCCACATACTGTTCAACAACAAATCATGGAAACTCATCCATAGAATCTATGACACAGGCACACACTAAATACATTTCTAAAGTAATGGGCATGCCCCTACACATCTGTCTTAGAGCAGCAACCCCCTCATTTCCCAAACAAAATTATATAACTTGCTCCAAGATTGCTCTTATCTTGGTGTTGCTCAGAGTATAGAGTCAGACAAGCATCTATATTGCATAGCAGCCACATCTCACATCCTTCTTACAGTCTCCACAAAGCATCCACTAACATTAGGGCATTCTCCTGACTATTCAATCCAAAACATTAAACCCAAATGGCACTGTACCATTTATTAAACAAACAAATTATGCCTGCACACATACACATTACATTTCCATTCATTCATTCCAACAGAAACCATGCACACAACACCATATACATTACCACTTAAATATACTATCAATAGACGCACACTGAATGCTTTCAACTACTCAGTCCATCACCACTGATAAACACACACACACACACACACACACACACACACACACACACACACACACACACACACACACACACACATATATGCATAGCCAGATCTAGTGCAAGGTAACCTAGGCAGCTATCTAGGGCCTGGTGTTGTCTAGGGGGCCTGGCCTGGTTTAAAAAATGCTCCATTGGCTAACAGCAGCAGCATCAGTCTGTTGCTGCCAGCAGGCTCACCCTGAAAGCATGCTCTGCTCTGTTGCTGTAGCATTAGTCCAGAATCATGATCTGTGCCTGTATTACTTCTGTACCTTCCTGGAAACTCGGTGATAGCTTTCCATAATGCTGCATGGGAGAATTGATACATGAAAGAGACTTCTTCTGATGTCTGCATGGAAGAAAGAAACACAAGAAAGTGCAAGAGCTTTCTTCCATCTTACGTGCACAGAGTTTCATTCACTCAATTTTCTGAAGGGCAATTTCTGATACCTTCCTGCATGGGAGAGAGATTAATGACATTTTTTTATCTGATGTGCATTGGGGGAGAAAATTTCATTCTGTCAGCTTTTAGGGAAGGAAATGGAGATTCTGAGGACTGGGAAATCGTTATGAGAGTGTGTGTGTGTAAAAAATAAATCAGGGAGGTACAATGTTTTTAAGATGTTATGTAAGATGGTTGGCTTGTAAATAGCCCTAAAAGATATGATCACATTTTGGCAGTGAAAATGAAAAGCCAGATTTAGTGTTTTATTGGCATAGAGGTGTGATTGTCCTTAACCTGCTACTAACATCAAGGTTAAGCACCAAAATGTGGTTTCTATTCAAAGGCTGACTCATTACAATTGCTGGAAATGTGATCCTATGCATTCAGTAAACTTAATATGATCTATGGAGTGGACTGGATGTGTCAGGTGTAAGCTGGTTTGTAAGTCAGGTTGAGATCTAAGAAGCAAAGAATGTCAGCAAGCCTAAATACACTAAATACTAAAGCCTAAATACACTATAAGCATTTATCTTTGCACTTCTACCATGTCTCTAATGGTTTTTCACAATGATTGATGCTATTTCAGTGGCTGTTTCATGTTCTTTGACTCTAAGGTGAGCATTTGTGGACTGTATATTTTTTCTGGGTTATTGCTTCCTGGTGACAGCTGCTTATATTTCTTCTTACTTGTCCTCAGGTACCTGGCATAGCTTTTTGAGTACACAGTAAGACAGTCCTCTCAAGCCCCTTCTCTTAACACTACCAAACATATGCATTCACCCATTACTTTCAGCAGGTGAAATCACGTTAGAGGAAAGTGCTGGGTCTTTAGCAGACAGGTAGTTCTGGGTGTAAGTGTGTGTGTGGCTGCATTTGTGAGGTATTAGTAGTCTCAAATGAATTTGTGTGTGTGTGTGTGTGTGTGTGTGTGTGTGTGTGTGTGTGTGTGTGTGTGTGTGTGTGTGTGTATTTTCAATTACAGAAACTCTGTCCTCCAGGATGATTACAAACACAATCCTCCATTCTGCTCTCTAGGTTGATTACAGACAGATCTCTCTAGGAGGATTACAGACAGAAAACATAATCGCAGGTAGATCACTGGCAGGGAGAAGGATTATAATTAGTCAATAATATCAGCATTAGAGAGTCATAATTAAACTTGCTCACAAAATATACATGCTCTATTCTCTTTTTTATTCTTTAGGTTAACCTAGTTCCAGGAGGACTGTCTGATTTATTGACTTACTCAAAGTCACATAGAAAGCAAAGGCAGTTAGAAAAAGTCAAACCCTGTACCACTGACTACAAGAAGGAGCGCATTAAGAGCATAGAGCATTAGTCTACTGCATTAACTACCAGATATTCCTTACCTTCATCATTTTTTGATAAATAATTGAGGATTTCCAGTCAATAATGCTCGTCATTAGAGATTCATAGCTGTTGTTCAGAAAATGTATTTCAAGTCAGAGTTGTCTGTCACTTAAGGCTCTGAGTTATTAATAACTTCTTCCTGTAGTCAGAAATACAAGGTCTGAATCCTTCTACATCCATTTGAGTACTGTATGGCTTTGAGCGAGTCATTCAGTGCTCCCGGGTCATCCCTCCAAGGAGACCCTTTGTACAGTGAGTTTATCTGGTTAGCAAACTGATAAAAGACAATGGTGTTGAAAATGTGGACCTTTGTCCCTCATTATTTTTGGCTTTGTCCAGAATTTGTGAGCAAAGAAGCTAAGAGGTATTATTATCTATTCCTTGTAAAATTTAAGTTTTTTTTTATTTTATTCTAGTAACATTCTAAGTATATAAAAGAAACATTTAAAATCTGTTCTTAATTTTTGAGTCTTTGTGACTACAAAGTTGAGAGGACATAGGGTAGTTGCAATGGGTTTCACTGTATGGTGTTGACAGAAGTGAGATGAGATACATTCCTGGCCCATTACCTGACTGCGTTCATTCACTTGTTTTCAAGCAAATACCTCAGGTGTACAGTCATGCAACTGGTTGTAATTGATAGTTATGCATGTGGGTATAAATACTTGGTTCCTGCAACGCACAGTAGTTAAAATGTAAAGGAATGAATTGATTGTGGTAAACAAAAAAAAGTTATCATAACAGCCATGTACCTTGATTTCCTTGTTTTGTTGACTGTTGACAGTGTGATTATTATTTTGCTGTAAATATATTAATATTTTAACTGTGAATACATTTTTTATTAACCTTGCTTTTTGTAGACACAATGGTGTGAAATGCAATGTTTTGCGCCAAAACAGTCTTCCTAGTACTTAATGCAGATAATAAGGTTTTGAACTGTTTCTGTACAGCGGAGTTTGATTCCCTTTGCCTTCATTTGTCCATTGTGTGACTCTGACCAAGTGACTTAATTAGACAGTGTTGCCAGACTGCCACTGAAAAGGGGCACTTGCATCCATTGGGCTGTCCCAAGCTGTTAGCAAATGCATGCACATTTTTCAATTTCTGAATCTTTCTCATAGACTCTGATTGGTGTTCTACTGTACGCTATGCTGTTTGACTATGAGTCCCAGCACATCTTATTGTCACCCTTCTCTGTCTTCGTCTCTTGCTACATTCTCCTTTCATACTTTCCTATCTCTTTGTTTACTCTCCATTTCAATTATGAACTGGTTTTGCATTTGGCTGTATTGACCCTCTGCAGACTATCTCTAGTGGAAGAGATAGAGCGCTTCATTGTGAATGCAGACATGGATGACGTATGCCATGCAAGCCTGTATCAATAGTGATGTCTATAGTGCTTTTCATTCACTGTGCCATCTTAGCGCTGCTGTTGCCTGAATTTACAGTAACTGAAGAAGTGCTCAAACACAACAAAACACCAAGGCACTAAGGACGATTGAATATCAGTAATGGACTACTTAGAGGTGCAGGAATGCTTGGCAATAGCAGACTACTTTCAAAGTGTAACTTAAGGACAAAGAAGGTATATTATTATGACAAAGGGCTTTCAAATTTCACTATAAAATGTTTATTCCGTCACTCTAGATTGTTGATAAATGTGTATCACGATACAATGAATGGTTTAAATAATTATCTGTTTTACAGTAACAGAGATGGTATGATTTATGAGGTTACTGCTGCAGTAGTGAAGGATAGCCAGGTATACATTGTTTAGTCAGACTAGCATAGTTTAGTCCATTTTCTCTCAGACACTATAAGGTTTTCAGAGGCCAGATGTAGTCTACAACCGACAAAATGTCAGCTTATAACACTGGTCTGCACATAACACATGTAGAGGTGGGAAAACTAAGTCAGTCTTACTTAATGAAATAAAGGTATTCCAACCTTTACCTCTAACAAACATGCAGCCCTTGACTTTTCATCCTATGTGATCTCTGAATCCTTAAAATGATGGAGCATGAGGCCTGTAACTGCTAAAGCCCCACTTAATATTTTTTAATTCAAGGGAGCTCCATAGGTGGCCTGAGTTTGTGGCTCAGGCACCTGTTGGACCTGACAGAGGAGAGAGGAATGAAGTGGCTTATCCAGCTCAACTCTCTTCATGGAAGATGTATTTGGCAAGTGGCTGGGATGAACAGTCATATGTTAGTGTCCCTCATAGATACCAGAGACTACATGGAAGAGTGGCCTTCAAGTGTCACTTGTGAAAGTGAGTGACATGTCCTAACCAAGGGCAAGATGTCAAGCATTCTCAGTGGCAGACAAGTCCTTAAAAAAAACTCTCAGAATCTCTTCACAGATGATGTCCCCACTGTCAGTCTTCTTGATCTGTGATGCCAAAGGAATGAATGTGCCATAAGGCTGCAACCAAGGGGGAAAATGGGTAAGTAGGGTGGCTAGGATGAAAAGCTTAATGTCAAAAAGGACTTGAGCAAAAATAATTAAAAACATATTTCTTAAATCCAATATCCAAGTATAGTTAGTTTACTTTCTGAGTTTATATAGATACCAAGGGTGTGTCGGTAAAGCCTTCACTTTGGGAGGCAATGTAGGTGGGTAGTGTCCCTCTGGAAAAATACATTTTTATGTGGATAACATCAATGATGTTCTTTTGGGGTAATGGAATACTGTGATTGGTAGGCTCATTTTCACAGAGATCTGCTTCTGGACTTCAAAAGATATCCCATTTTTATATCTTCTGAAAGCCACAGTCAACAATGTCTTTTTAAGAACTACTATAACTTTGCCTTCAGTTTATACTATTATTTGATACAGAATTGTGATGGTTCTACTGTGCTTTCTGTCATAATCACTTACTCCTATCACCCACCTACTGAACATCCCATTAAAGCTTAGTGACATCCTTTTTCCTGAAATAAATACTGCAAAGTCTAAATATCATTCCAACGCCACTACACCACATCTACTGCACTTTTTTCCATCAGGAAGACGACTCCTACGTCTTATTATCTAGTCACCTCATAATAAGGTGGTAACATTAACCTAACATGATCAGTAATATGGTATAGGCACCAGAAGCTGTTGAACAAACACACACACACACATACACACACACACACACACACACACACACACACACACACACACACATGCGCGCACACACCAGCATGAACCCAGCCCAGCAGCTTATTATCAGAAACATGACAAAACTCTCCCTCTCCTTACCTGCAAGCATGCTGTGGAAAAAGCTGTGCCTGAAACTTGGGCAACAACAAAGGTAGGTAGGCAGGCAACAGACATTTAAAATTTCGCACCTACTGTGTTATCCATGGTGCACGCATGGGGCATAGGTGCTCCTTAAAGACACTACTGGCATCTTAAATCTGCAACACCACCACCATAGAGTTTTGCTTTGTTTTTGTTTTGCCACAGGGACTAGGCAAGGTGGTCTTGTAAAAGTGTGGGGGGGGCACTCCCTCCCTCTTGCTCTGTAGTTCTGGCGCCCATGTACAATGTGAGACTGTTTTGTTTAACAAATGGCTGTCAGTGTTTTTGCTGTGAAATTTGAAGTAACATTTTTAAACTAAATCCAAGTCTCTGTGACAACTGTAAAGTTATAAAAAAATGTATGCACACTGGCAGGTATAGACAGTGTTTTATGGTAAATGAGACAAAGCCGTGTAATGGGATAATGGTATGGCTGGTGGAGGGGGAGCAGTCCATTAACCTGCATAAGGCTCCATCTGACCATGATTCAGCTCTGCACACACACACACACACACACACACACACACACACACACACACACACACTTTTACATCGTTCAAATCAAACAACAATGCATTGGTCACCAGGGTCTTGTTAATTCTTTCATTTTTATTACGCTCAGTCTCACGTTTTGCCCTAACCCGAATAACCTGTTAGTTCCTCTAAGTAAACCTGACCAAATTATAAACACTCTGCAAGTTGAGTCTGTGTCTATACAGAGATAATTTTCTTTCATTGTGTAGCACAGCAGCCTGGTGATTCTAAAGCAGAAACTGTCCCTTCTGATACCACTAACAAATCTTCGCCCCCTCTAGTTCAGGTGAAAGCACACTCAGTATAGCCAGTATAGCAAGATAGCAACTGTTAAACTTATTGCCCTTAAGCCATTGCTAAATGCCTGGTAATATTTTCAGGCATGGAGATGGAATGCTTCATTTCTGTAAGTTGTAAGGTATAAAATGGATGCTAGGCACTACCTAACATAAAGAAAAGTAGAGTTTCCACAGTATCCTGAACAAAATTCCCCAACTCAGAGTAAATATCCCCAGTACTTCTGTCAAAATAGTCTTAGATTCAGAAGGATGCATCACTCAGCAGAGTAAAATAAAGTAAGCAGAAGGCCTGACTAGTGATCTTTAAATACAATTGGCTTTAGGACAATGGATAAGGCAATAACCTATGACAACCCGCCCACCACTACCCCTACCCCCCATTTTTGATTACTGTGGGAGGTTAGAGAACTTATCTGACACAGATGCTGTTCAATTCATTTATATAATTGTAATTTTGTGTTTCCTAACATTGTCAGTGCTTGAATTGCAGATCACCTTACTGGTACCTATAAACAGCATCTCTGCCAAGAACACTGCAGCAGCCTCTAGCTAGTTAAGGTCATTTGCAATTGGTACCTTAGTTCTACATTATCCGTTCAGCATCCAGTGATTGGATGCTTAACCACTCATCTGATTAGCTGGTAGAAACTGTGATCATTAAGATGGTCTCTGAGGGATAGCCTCCACTCCTTTGTGCTCTAGCTGAATGTTGTAGTAATGCAGACCTCTTTCTTACTGAATTCATTGACAGTAACAAGCTGCTGGGTGAGCAAATCATTTTTAGCACAATTTATTAAATGCTGCCTTTATAACATATCCCCAGCACTCAAATACTTTCTTATAAGAGCAGCCTCTATTTTTCTGCAACTAGAAAAATGTATTATTGACATTTACTTCACAAAACATCTGAATTTTTATGTGCCAGGCTTAGTTCTGCCACACAATATGGAAGCTAATGCCTAATGTTAAAAGTACACACATGTCTTAAACTTATCTGACCACATTTTTGGTATGGCGCTCACAATTACTTAGGCAAACATAACTGAACTATAGATAAGTTTAGCCTGCAGAGACATACTAATATATTTATGTTAAATTATATTATCCCCTTCTCTTTCTAATCTTATGCTTGTCAAATGCAGCAAAATGTATGTTTTTTTCTTTTTTTTCTGGACTGAGACTGAAATTGGTCAGTTTTATCAGTCCTCTACCCTGGTTAACATAATCAATCAGTCAATCAACCAATAAATAAGGCCTTTCACTGGAAATAAATCCCTTTGGAGTACAGTATGTGTTAGATTTTATTAGCATATAATACTGTAATAATTGATATTATACTAAATGCAAATGATGGTTTGCTTGACATAAGTATTTGTCCTAATTCCCTTTCTCACAATAAACGCACTATGCCAATACTGCATATGACAACCTTTATTGAACAGCATTCTTTAATCACAGAATTAATTGATCAATCATAAAATTTATGAGTCACAAAATGAACATACCTTCCACATAATTTAACAGCAGCAGCATCTCCTTCTCACCTCCGTCCCACCACAAATAAACAGCATCACCCCAAGCACTCACTTACTCTGACATTACCAAAAGCAGCCTGCTACTGCTCACTTCCACACCCAACCAACCACTTTGAAAAATGGAATACATAGAAGAGGGATATGCTAGCCCCTCTTATCACCCACCACCCACTCACGTATAAAACAAATAACATAATTTGACACAAACTAAAGAGAGAGAGAGAGAGAGAGAGAGAGAGAGAGGGTGGGCAGCAACTTCACAACTAAATCTGATCTCCCGCCCTACAACTCTTACATAAAACTGCATTAACTCCTCCTTACACTTACCTCACTTCCTGTCTAACACCCTTCCCCTTAACTTTAACCCATCCTTGCCAGATTCTCCATCACAATCCTTCCTCTATTCACCATTCAATATAGCTACTCCCCCCCTGCCTCTTCAACCCCCCCTCCTTCCCCACCATAAATCCCTAAATCATCTGTGGACAAATTAGTTTGTCCCAAACTACATTTGTCTCACTCCCCTTTGTCACAATAAAACACAATACACCAACATGGCAAATAATGACCTTTACTGAACTACATTCTTTAATCATAGAATTGATTGATCAATTGTAAAATCTATTAATCATTAAATTAACATAACTTTAACATAACAATTTAACAGCTGCAGCATCTCCCACTCACCTCTGTCCCAGCAGAAGTAAGCAGTGTTACCCCAACCGCTCGCTTACTCTGACTTTACCAGAAGCAGCATGCCACCACTCACTTCCCTACCCAACTAAGCACCTTGTATAATCCAACACATACTAGATGGGGAACAGAAGTGGGACATGCCATCCCCTTTTTTCCACCCACCAGCCTAACAGAGGCTGCTCCCCCTCAACTACTACAACACTTTTACCAGATGTTAGAAAACACCTGGAGTTTATTGAATAAATCCACTCTCACCTCACTCAGGTGTACTCTGTCTTTCCTAACCCACAATGGGTCCCTATCATCAAAGTCCTTATGATCAATAGTACAAATACCCAAGTTTCTCAAATGCCTCGATAGCCTAAAATTAACAAAACAATAGGCATGCTCAAGACCTATAAAACTGTCCACATTCCTCCAAACCAAATGTGGTACTACTTTGGACCACACAATAATCATGTTGGGAAACCTACTACCTAAATTAGCCAAGTCCCTCAGCATCCTAAACACCAACTGCCTCTTTGGAATGACACCTAGATCATTACCTGCCAAATAAACCACTAATATATTTGGAATCCCAATCCGAAAACATGTCTGCAAACTCACCCACAGGCTGATGCTACATGAGGCCTCTGACACCATAGCAAAAAATTCTCCACCAGTAACACTACAACCCCAGCTCACATCCATCCAGCTTAATCTCAGCCCATTTTGCTGCCCAGTAAATATAGGCATGACCCAAAATGACCACGTTTTTACCTAAACAAAATTAGTGATAACTACCAATTAACAACTTATCTAATACAAGATAAAAAGGCACTTAAAGACCAACATCCCACTGTCTTCATCACTTCCATGGACTTACTTTCTCTCGCCAAATCTGAAGCCCTTCCATTGCAAAGTGAATGAGTAGAAAACCTCTCTCCCTCAAAGCCTAGACACTGAAAAGCCTTCCTTATCGCACTCAAAAACTGACTGTCTGTTAATATCCTTCCTCTCTGCGACTGGAAAACCAAATCTTGTGGATTCCCCCCATGTGACAGCTGTAATCTTCTGGTATACAACACTAGACACATTGACTCATCTCTATCCATCCTCAAAACAATCTGCAAGCAGTTACCCATCTGATCTGTTTTTGATTTTTGCAACTATATCTCCAGTGACACAGGAAATATAACCACATCCTGCAAGCCCAAGAACTTATTCACCCTGAATGCTCCACTGTACATCCATATTGATACTGTTAGCCACAAATTATAATCTGCTGAGTCCCCTTTCAATAATCTCAAGCCCCTCAACAAAACCTTAAGAACCTGTTTAGGAAGTGGGCAATGCCTATTAGCTCTCCTACCATCAGTCCTACTCCGCCCTTTCAACATCCGATCTACTGCCCACAACTTTGTCAAGTCCTGCAACCTCATTACCCATGCAAATATGCTAATGGCAGCCAGATCCACCTTAACTGACTGAACTGCCCTTCCCTTAATCCAAGCCTGAGCTAAATATTGCAGGAGCATTTTCTTCAACCAAACTCTCTGCTCCTCAGGCAACTGCAACACAAATTCATTAAACTCTGATAATGCACCTTCCTCATCGAGACCACATAAGATTGCTGAATCTGCCATCCTGTCACTTCAGTCCAATCAGCCACACCTCCTCTAGCAACATGATTAGTTTGCCTTCTGCCTCCAGAACCAATTGCCGAAACCTGTGAAACTGAAAATGAGAAAAGCTGTCAGCAATAACATTCTTAGAACCTGGCAAGTTTACACTTGTAAAAGAAAAAAAAATAACAAATTCTGCAAAACAAATTTCCAACAAAAGCAATCTAGATTTTGCTGATTCTGACTAAAACACCTGCAGCACTGCGATATTGGCAGAATTAATATTCACTCTCCTACCACGCAACCATTCTTGCCACACCACTGAAGATGCCCAAATAGGTATCAGCTCCAAGAAGGCCACATCCTTCATTCTCCCAATTATCCAGCCAATGAGCTGCAAACCTTTACCTGCTAAGAAATGTTCCCATCCCAATCACCCCCTGCTATGTTTGTAAAGAATTGCAAATCCTCCTGACCGGCCTGATCTACCTTCCATAACAAAATGTCATTAAAATGATCCATAAACGATGACCACAATTCTAAATCTACATGAACAAGCTTGCCAAGCCTTACCCAATTATGCTTGTTTCTCCAGCCCCCTTTTAACAAAAATGCTACTGACCTACAAAGTGTACAAGGGTGAATTGCTTGGCATGCAAAGTTCAATAGCCCTAAATGTTCTGTGACACCCTTAATCCCCACTTTGTCCTTGTCCATCTCTCAAGCAATCTTCTTCTTCAAATACTCTTATCTTCTCAACTGGAAGGCAAAACAACCCACACCCAGTTTCCACTAACAATTCTAGAAAACACAATGCTTTGGTAAGGCCCTCCAACTTCTGTTTAGCCAATGGAACACCCAGCTCTTTGCACACTGCCAGGAACACCCACATACCCTCCAACGCCCTTACAAACCCTTCACCTACCAGCAAAAATCATCCAAATAATGTGCAGCCTTCTGAGTGTCTACTCTTTGCTGCCAAATCCAATGAAGTGCAGTGCTAACCTTCTCAAATGTGGCACAAGCCATTGAACACCCCATCAGCATGGCCTAATGAAAACAAAATTTATTGTCCACAGCCATCCCCAACAAAGGCCACTCTTTTTCCCACATTGGCAGCAGTCAGAACACAGATTCAATATCAACCTTTACCAACCATGGATCTTTAAACCCTCTAATGATTGCCACTGCTTCATCCAGTGTAGTATACCTAACCCTTCAATCCTCTTTGGAAATGAAATCACTGACCAAATTTCCTTTTCAATAGGGCAAATGGTGAATCAGTTGAAATTCAGAAGGTGACGTTTTAGCGACCAATCCCAATGGTGACACTTTAAAACTGCCAAGAGGAGGTTAATAAAAATGACCCAATAGCCTGCCCTCATACACCTCCTTCTTCACCAAGCCTTTCAATATCTCTTTCTTCCCCCTCACCGAAGATTAATTCTTATAAACTGAGCCATCCTGACAAACCCCTGACTTAATAGAAAACCCATAGGAGAACCACCCAATCAATTTTGCCACAACCTTCGAATCCAGCAAATGACTCAACATGTGGCTCAATACCTGCACTTTAACAAGTGAATGGGAAATCCAGTTTCCTCCTTTGACTCAAAATTACAAGCATCCTCTCTGTCCTCAAAAATTGCCTCTAAAATGAAATCCCTGAAAGCCTTGAGGCAGAGGAGATAATGATCCTGTATTGGTCATGAAAGAGCTCATATTGACCAAATTCCCTCCCCAATGGCCACACTAAAATGGTGGATGCACTCTTGCACAATTTGTATAAGTGTACAAGAATCTGCAGCAAATGTCCAGCACACTCCAGCCACCTCACCCCTTAATTTACCCCATCTAGTGAAGCTTGCAAAAATATGATCATGGTGGCCAGCCCAATGTCAGGGTGCATCACTTTACATTTTTGGAAATGCTGATCATATCACATCCAAGCATTCCCTGCACATAACCTCTGTACCTCATAAATTGTGATAAAAATAAGCCAAAAGTGGTAAAGCCAGCAAATCATTCTTCTCCAGCCAAACCATCATGTAGTACATGAAACCCAGCACCCAATTCTTCCAGGTCCTAGCTCAAAGCTTCATAACTCTCCTTCATCCACCAAGAGGTCCTTGCTATTTGCCACCTCAGATTCCAACAAATACTGTACCCCTTCTGCATAATTTAATTCAAATATGTCAATATACTTGCCTTTCTAGAACTTCTCTTTAACTGATGCAGGAATATATGGGGTCAAAAAGACCACCTCTTCTGCAGTGACCAAAACCTGACTAGCTAACAAATCTCTGGATCGCATTCCAAAATCAGAACCTACCTCTTGCTGCGATGACTCGGCCCTATCCAAGCTCAACCCATAATTCCCTAACAAGGACCTTAAGCTAACTCCCTCACCCATTATGTCCCTCTGCACATAGCCAACCTCATGAAGGAGCTCCTGATCCACCACACTACCTGCAACCTCACTGCTGTTGTGTACTGGCTCCCTTCCTTCTCTCCCCAACCACCTACCCTCAGGCCCATGAAGTCTACACTACCTCTTTCTAATCCCCACAAAATATCATTACTTGAAGTGGTATGAGAACCTGTTCCTCCAGCTGGGAATGTCGGCTGTGACACCAGCAGTTGATTTTCCAGCTTGCTTCCCCCATGTCACTGAAAAGTGCTCTTTGGTGCCTGTGCTCACCTTTTATTTTTTGATGTACTGGATGCATCCACAGTAGGAGACTCTCTCATTGGCAGTTCTTTCTAAAATTCCTCTGCTTATGATACAATCACTGCACATCTCTGCTTTGAACTTTGAGCTATAGTCATCTGTCAAAAGAAAGAAAAAACATTAACCACCATGAGCAAAAAAAAAATGGTATACAATTCTTATCCTCACATCCAAATATCCATTCTACAAGAATCTCCCGAGCAAAACTTGCATTAGCCTCCTGCATAACAAATTGCAGATCATAAACTGACTATACTACTTATCCTTGGATACAGTCAAACTCTCTTCACCTGAATGTTTATGCCCCCTCCCCTTTAACTATAATGCAAAACCAAGCATGCTCCAATCAGGAACAGCATACACAAAAGCTGGTACACTCTGGTTTCTGCCCCTCTAAGTCAGGAGTCCCAAGCAGTGAAAAGACAAATCAAACCTTGTACCACTATCTTTATAGTTCCCAACCTTAACCTTTGCACCAACTGCCCAGATGAAAATAAAGAATTATTGTTTAATTACAGCCAAAGGATCAAACTGATAACTTGTATTCAATAAACTAATGCACCATCCAATACACCCTGGAGTATCCATCCCAATAGCACATTAAAGTGAAATATCAGGAGTTTAGCTGAATGTGCAGTGAAACATGTATGTACATAGTGGCCATATGTGAGTAATAGGCTGACTGTCCTGAAGGGTTATTTTAAGCCCTAGCCAATGACCCAAGGTCAGAATCAAAACCTTCACCTTCTCTTTATGAGGTGAAGACTTTAACCATTGCACTAAACCTGCAAAACTCACAATCTTCAATGGTGCCTTTGGACACCCTGCAGACAAGTGCACTCCTGAGAAGCATTCCTCACTACGCCCATAATACCTAAACTGCTTTCTCTTCTTCTTCACTTTACTATTTATTTTATTTTTTATTATTATTATTTATTTTATTAATTTTACTTATTTTGTTATTATTCATTTTTTTAATTAGATGCACAAAGTACTACAAGCATCCGGCAAAGAACAGAAGAACTCAACATAAGGACCGAGTGTCCATATGACAAAGGCCCACCATCCTCACCCTCCCGCATGACCATTAATGCCACACCATGCATGTGTAGCGAGTGACTGTTACTTGTGGGTGCCTTGTGGCCTGCAAACACACTTCATGTAGGAACTGTCCCAGCAACAAGGAACTGCAACTTACTGCTCCACCACCACCAAAGACAATAAAAGGAGGTAAACTTCGCGAAGCTATGCCACTACATTTACATATGCACAACGAAATTATGTGGATGTTTATTATCAAGAAAAACTTTGAAAACAACAAATAAAACTGCCTACAAGGCAAAAAAAAATACAAACAAGGCAGATGAGCCTATCACAAAGCAAACTAACCATACCACAACAGAATACAATAGCTAGGAAAGCAATCACACTACACCAAAAATTCCTTAACAAATGAAACAAAATTATCTCAGTACTGCCCCAATTAAAAATGAAGAACCATGCCTTCTGAACTTTAGATTTAAAAAACACACTTAGGGGGAAAAGAAAAGCCACTAACCCACTTCCACCATACACACCACTAGAGGTCTACCTGTTCCCAGAAGTACCTACTGGTCATCTCATAGTACTTGCAGCAGCAAGTTCATGCCTAAATCTGATCTCCTCACCCTACTTCTTTTATATAAATCTGCATTAACTCCTCCTTACACTTACCTGACTTCCTGTCTAACACCCGTCCCCTTAACCTTAACCCTTCCTTTCCTGATTCTCCATTACAGTCCTTCCTCTAGTCATCATTCAATATAACTACTCTCTCCCACTGCCTCTTCATCTCCCCCCTCCCAGTTCCCCACCATAAATCCTTAAACCATCTCTGGAAAATTACTTTGTTTCAAACTATATTGCTTTACATTTACAGTGTTTGGGGACAAGTGTTTTTATTTTAACAGTTTTTACAGTTTTCCAAAATGCTACTTGCAGTTCACCTCTTACTGATGCACTAACAGCCTGAAACTGTCGGAAGCAATAATAGTATTTTAAACTCTACGATGCTGCTGTCAATAACTATTTCTTATGTTACAAGAAAGTCTACAAATTTAATGAGTTCAAATTACTTCTTATAAAATAAGAAAACCTAAAGAGTTAATAAGTGTTCCACTGATAATTAGTTGTCCCAAAGTAAGCCACATATGAGTATTTTCTAAATCAAATTAAATGTATTATGCTAATTTGAGAGTCACATGATTCATTTCAGCCAGGCAGTGACTTGGAAAGTGTGACTAAATAGGGAAGTCAGTTCTAAATAAATTCTGTAAGTCAGTCATGAGCTCAAGTCACAGTATTTGAAGCCATCTATAACTGTTAAAACCTCTACATAAATTATTTACTTATTGGCAGCAACAGAGTAGGTTGCTAACATCTCACAATACATTTTTGATCACTGCATCTTACCAGAAAGCAGTTCTTATTTGGCATCCTTATTAACCTGCACATATTGAAAATCTGGACAATTACTCATGTAAAGTATGTACATCTGGCCAAAAATCTGTACAGTTAATTAGCTAAAAATTTGCATGCATAATAACATAACTTCTACCAGTTCAGTAGCATTGCAGGATACCTCCATTAAGAAATACAAGTATAACAAACTAAGCATAACAAAATGGTGCAAACCAAGTACATCTTAATACAAATTACTAATAGTACCTTATTATATTATATACTCCTGTCACTCCCTCATCACACCTCAGGTTTCAGTGATATTTGCAGTAAAGTACCATAGCTGTTCTGCTCTAAGGTGTAGCACAAACATACACTTTTCATATGTAACTGTATTTATATGAATGGCATACAGCCTTGCCCACCTATACATGCAGTGCTACTTATAGAAAAGCGCAAATTATTAACTCCGCTACATCATGTTGTAGAGTTTTATAACCCTCAAGTGATGGTGTAGTTTATATATAGCACCCATTGGTTCTTTTGGTTTAAGTCCATTTTTAATAGTTACAGTCCCCTGGAGTTTACAGTACTACTTATATGCAGGAAACAGACTGCTATAATTTATGTACAACTGAATAATTTACACCCCATAAGTGTTGTTTTATGTAAGGAGAACAGCTGTAATGTATCATCCATTATACCAGTGTGTAGTGTTTTGTTGCAACACCATTTGCCTTAAAGTTTTCAGTGCAGACAGAAGTAACCAACAATGCATATTACTGCTTTACAATACATTGGTATAGTGTACTTCCTTCAGAAACATAAACACCACGAAATAGTACACATAATGGTGAGAATGATAGTTTCAGGTTTAGTGTTTTAGCCAGGCCCCATTTTAGTAAAGGAAATTATAAAGCAGCACTAAGTAAGTTAGAACAGAGGATGATTATTTAGTATCATACTTTTTTCCCTAAGGGAATGAATTTGGAAATTTAAAATGAAATTTAACTTATATTTGTTGATGTAATACATGTTAAAAATGAAGTTTTGTAATACTGATAAGTTAAAATGATCAACAGGTTGTTACATTTATACACAATGTTTAAATGATAAGAATTTATTGTATTAAGGAAATTTATGTAATAATTAAATTTGGAGTGTTTAGCTTATTTATATTTATATATTTTGTAACTAATATTTAGAAATTTTTGTAAGTGGAGAAAAAAAGAAAAAAATGAATTTTAAATTGTCAAAAAATGGAAATGTTTCTTTCCTTGGAATAGGTTTCAGTGGTGAAAGAGTTAAATGTTTGACATTATGATGTTTAATTAATCTAATTATGCTTAATCAATCAATTAATGCATATATAAAAGAACTCTGAAAATGTTAAAGTATGTCCCATTGAAGGCGAATAGCCGAGGTACCAGGATGGAAAGAATAAAGATGGATGTAAGCTACTTCTGTGTCTTCCTTTGAATTTCGTGGTGTTTATGTTTCTGAAGAAATTTGAGGTTTGCTTCCTGGAGGTGTATTGTTTCTATAGTGTACTTCCTCCTGTATATATTGAGTGCCAGCAGAAAGGAATGAAATCCAGTTTCTGGATTACATCTCTGTCTTCTCAGTGACTGAAGCAATGTCCACCCTCTGCCTTCTTTGTAGTGTAGAAAATAACTCGGAACTTCAAGCATTGTTTTCAAATATCATTTAAGTGCTTGTATGGTATTAATCTCTGTGATGAAAATAGGTGCATTATCATAGAAATCATAGAAAATACAAACCTGTTTGACCAGAGGCCATGCATCCCTTACTAAAGACCACCTTAGGTTATACCACCCTTCTCTAGGAGGGCAAGGCCTGTAAGTCCCAGAGTGCATTTTACCGCACCCGTCCAATTGTCTAAGCTATGTTTGAAAGCTGACAGGGAATTGCTGTGCTTGACCTGCAAGTGGATCTTAGTCCAGAGCAAGAGGATGTGCTGGATGACAAATCTATCCCTTCATTTAGTTTTATTAATTTCTGGATGAAGACTGAGATCTCTTATTCTAGTATTGACTGCATTGTTGGACTTATTGAGTAAAAGAAAATCATGATTAGCATGATCCCTGTGGACAAAGTAACAAGGCACAGGTCTCCAATCAAGACCCTTTACAACGCAGAGTAATGGGACAGGAATTTCAGCCTTTCCTGATACCAAACATTTCTGAGGTAAGAGATCCTTTTTGTTAGAAACCTCTGTCGTGTTTCTTTTCAAGTTTTTTGCTACGTCTAGTGAGACATATGTCAAAGGGTGCATAATATTCTATGGTGGGTATAACCAGAGCTAAATATAGATGATCACTTTCATGGTTTAAGTAGAGATGCCTTTGGTGATTAGTTGTGAGATGTAGAAGTATTTCCTAACTACAGTGCATCATGATTCAAGAATATATGCTGTGACAAGGCTTCCTTTGAAAAACTTAAGGTTGGGATCGGTAAGCGCCTGCTTGATACTATTTAATTTAATAGACAACCAGGTATATTGTTGGGACCCAATGAATAGGTGGCTTGGGTGTTCAAGAGTGCTTTAAGGAGATGATACTTTGAAATGGAGTGGGGAAGATCATTTCAGAGGACAAGTTTGCAACAAATGTGCTTTGTTACATATTAGCGATTTCTTTTGGTATGGAGTATGAGGCACTATTTTTGGGATGTTTGGAGCAGTGATACAAATTACTCATACATTTTCTAATGTAATCATCTCATTAACTCTGAGTACCATCACATAGTGCCTTTCTGCTTCAATCTGAGCGCGCTCTGAGGAGGTAGCAATTGTATGATGTCACACCCAAGCGCCTTCCACAAGTGTGTGCAACTTCAAACTCATATTTTACTGTTAAAAAATAAGTTGAAAATGTACCTGAACTTTGTCAGTTACCTTCTCAAATTATTTTTCAATGTGGAGTTGCCAGATGATCATATTAGACTTTTTTGCAAAAATCGGCTTGCTGTGCATCCTGTATCTTCTTGCGATCATAGCAAGCCAATTCAGTGTGCATGTACGTCACACTTGCTCCAGCACTGAACCTCAAGGCTGCTTATTGAAAGAGAACATCTGTTATGCAAATTTAGAGGCTCATTATTAGCAGTATTGACCTGGGAGCTGTACTACTCTTCATCAAAGTGAACATCTCCATGTGCATTCTAGTTTACCAATCTGTATTCAGCATCACAAAATATATACAAAAACAAAATTAGTTTCATTTCATAGAAAAATCAGAAGCAGACATAAAGCCAATGTAGTTATGCAACCAAAGCGTAAGGCTTTGACTGACTCAGCACAAAAAAACTTTTTTTAGATTCATCTTGCAAAAAAAAATTGTATGGCCCTCACCAAAGTGTACCTGAAGTTTCTTGTTACACAATGCATTCAGTAAGAAACCATATTATCAATGAAACACATTATCATCTCTAATGGTAAAACCTTACTGCCCCAGCGCAGTCTTCTACTGTTCAACTCATCCCACAGCCAACAACCAGTCATCCCAAAATGTTGACCTCCTTTGGAGTCATCTCAAACTTTAGCAATACCCAAGCATCTGAATTCCCTGCAAAACCAATATCACACCTTCATCACGTAATTACACTGTCAACACCAGCTAATTTATTCTGATAATGAGCTGCAGAGAAGCAAAACAAGACTCATTCAGTAAAGTTTAAAAAGTGAGTCAGTACTATGAGCTCTTGATAATTTCTGAAGTAAATTTAATCAGAAGAAAATTAAAGTATTGTGCAGAACATTCCATAATAAAACATTATTTGTTTGTAGGTGATGACACCGCACTTTCCAGTTTCCGGGCATGCGGTTAACATTTCTCCTCAAATGGTATGTATCCTCACACTTTACTCTGGAGAGTCAAAAGAGATCATGAGAGTGTTTCTTTGTTTTACTGTTGGCAGACGGTTTTGGTACTGCACTTTGGTGATTGTGAGAAAAGTCATGTCAGCTAAGCTTCTAAGCAAAACAATGTTAACGGCTTTTATGTATGTTTGAGGTACTAGTATGGCTAAGGTAAAGCTAAGGCAAATAGGAGTGACACAGATGAATGCTGCTGTTAAGATGTGCAGTCTTTAATGTAGCAGCAGACATAATAGTATCACGAAGCATACAATAAAACTGAGGGCAGTGATTACTTGACTGCTACAGACTCTTTGCAAGTTGAGCAGCTAAAGAAAGAAGTTGCACTCATACCTCTTAACCTCTCCGCTATATATATATATATATATATATACACAGAACTAGACTATATCACTGGGGAACAAGTCTTCAGTGTACTCACCAAGGCCAAGAACACTGCATCAGTTGGCCCCTGATAATAACACAGAATGCCTCCTTAACAGCATGAAACATGTCACCATCAAGGCCACTAGAATCACTATTTAACCCAAGCCTTCAGACAGGATTCATGCCAAGTGAATGAAGGACTGCAACTGTCATTAATTTGCATAAGGCCAAGCTATCTATGGACCCAGCTAACTACAGACCCATAAGTCTGATAAGTCTCATATGTGATACAATGAAAAGAATTATCATGAAAATGATAAAAACAAAAAAATACATAACAAAGCCGCAGACATTAGATCCAACCCAGTTTGGTATCGTAAAGGACAGGTCTTGCCTACTCAGTCTGATGGACTTCTTCAAGAAGTTCTCCAAAGCAATGGATGAAAGTAAAATGATGCATACTCCTTACCTAGACCTGGCCAAAGCACTTGACATAATACTCCACTAGGATGTTGTAGGCAAACACTTGAAATTAGTGATAAACCCCTATGTCACCTGTTGGATATCCAGCTGGATCACAGATAGAACTCAAGAAGTTAGGGTAGGAGAGTGTGCCTCCACAAATAGGCCAGTCATACTCAGTGTCTCATATGGCTTAGTGCTGTGGCCTCCCCTTTTTTGGCATCTACTTCACTGAAGTCAAGGCCAACATCAAGGGCCTGTGACTGACCAAGTTTGTAGGTGATTACAAACTAGGTGGAGACATAGAATCCCCAAATGACACAAATACCTTTCAAAAAGGCCTGAAAAAGACTAATAACTGAAGCCAGAGCCACGGTCTAAAACTCAATGACAAGAAATTTGTAATAGTATCCTTTTGAGAAGATGGCCATCCCTAGACACACCCTCATTAATAATAGACCCCAAAAGTAAACTCAGTGGTCAGGGATGTGGTAATACATGTATATAGTTACCTGGCCTTTGGCCATCATATGTCTGCAGTAGTAAGGAAACCATTCTATATTGTGCAACTTAAAAGCAAGGGTAGGTCATCTTGGTTTAAGGATGTTATTGTTCCACTATACTCGGCCCTTTGGTATCTGTCTGACCAAGTATGTGCAGCAACTGGAGCATCCACAGAGGTTCATCACAAAAGGAAGACTTGGTCTAAACAAAATATCCTTTGTAGATCACCTCAAAGCCCCTTGTTTCTGTATTCATTCTCTCCTACAGATTGCTGAGAGATCTTTGCCTGACTTACAAAGCATACTTTGATCTTGTGCTGATGGACTTGTACATCTGCAAAACAAACCACATCAGAATAACCTGATCTAGGGACCAAACCCTCATCTCTGACATAGATGGGGCATGTTAAAGGGACAAGTATGTATCTCAGAGGCTACCCCTTCTTTGGAAGAGGCTTCCCATCCATGTGAAACAGAATTGTTCCCTAACCCAATTAAGGCATAACTTGGATCAGTGGATGGGGATTCAGAAATTTACCCCTGGCTAGCACCTATGTCTCTAGCAGACAGAGGCAGCCTATACATGCTTGACCATTCATGCCCAGCCTACATATACCCCTTAAACTAATCTTTGGGCATCAAAACATATCAAGTACATTTGGGAAACATGGTTGGGCTTAAAAAGGCCCCCCATGGTCATTAGCCTAATAATAACATACGAATCTCTGAACCTGTGAACATGGCTCCTTAGTCAACATGCTTAGAAAGTAGAATATGCTCTTCTAAAACTAATCTTTTTCTGGTAGTTGGTTGCAGTTATGCCAGTGTTTTAAAGTTATGTGCATTGTTTGTAAGATCACATGGGAAAACATATTGAGAAATATGTCGCTATTAATTGTTGAGGCAATATGAAAAGGTTTGATTACAAAGAATGAATTTCTAACTACAGTCACCCCTAATATATGATGCATGTATGTGCTATGCCAATGAGCATTTGTGGCTGTTTGCCTCACCAATGTTGCAAGATGTGCATGGTTATCATCTGGACATAGGCAAAGCACATGTTCTATGGCAGAATGCTTCATGCACAGCTGAAGCATTTTGTGCATATCCCATAAAATGAGACTATGTACTTACACAGTTACTATATGGCTGTTCATACACATACATATGTCTATACATATTATATGGATTTATAACTATGTGAGGTATGATGCTGTGAAAAAGCATGCATAAATAATGTGCACTGCATGTGTATAGTTTAAAGATACTATCATTTTCAAATGTGTGGCACCTTCTGAGATGGGGGGATTTCAGTATGAATGAACCTGTGTCAGATTTATTTCTGCTAAGACAATCTGAACAGAAATCAAGCCCATCACGTGTAGTCTAATGTACATATGATGAGGAGGAATCTACATCTACCAAGAACTTTTACATATATGTGAGTTAATACCACTTTGATAATGCTCAAACATGTCATGTTAATTTGCATAACTAAGATGCATACAGATTTCATTATCTCTCTTTCAAACCAAAGAGAAACCCATTGCACAAGCCTGAAGAAGGACAGGGGTTAAACAGGAGGTGCTGGATGAAGATTAAATGAAGGTACTGTGAGCTGTGTAGTGGCACTTCCTAGGTACAATAAAGCGGCAGTTGATGGGTGCATAATGGCACAAAGCACTGGCTGCAGTACAGCAGCAGGTAGTGGGTACAGTACAGAAAGAGGTTCTGGGTGCAGTACAGAAGGAGGTTCTGAATACAGTACAGAAGGAGGTTCTGGGTACAGTACAGCAGCATGTACTGGGTACAGTACAGCAGTAGCTCCTGGATACAGTACAGCAGTAGGTCTTGGACACAGTACACATGGAGATTCTGGCTGCAATATAGAAGGCAGCATTTAGTACACAACAACAGCAGATGGTAGGTGCACTACATCAAGGGCAGAAGCAGTTCATGGATGCAGTACAACAGGAGGAACTGCATGTAGTATAGCAGTGGATGCTGGATGCAGTACAGCAGCAGGTGTTGTGTCACCACAACAGCAGGTGCTAGTTACAGACAAGCGCTGGGTGTTGGCTCACCACTGCAGCAGGTGCTGGATATAGACTAGCAGTGGGTGTTGTCTCATTACAGAAGCAAGTGATGGGTACAGACCAGCAGCAGGACTTCGAGTAATAGAATAGCATGTATTCAGTGCTGCATGCAGCACATCAACAGCTGCTGGGTTTGGTATGGCAGAAGGTCCTGGATGGAGGCAGCAGTGGAGAAGGTTAAGTTGTCCATGTATCAGGACATTAGCATCCTGTGGCAGAAGGAGAGACAGAGAAAGAGAGAGAATGTGGGATGTCACAGAACTTTTTCATCATGAGGTATCAGAAGAGTTAATAATTTATTTTCTCTTATAACTGATTGTTTTATATATTGTTAACAATGTGACCAATAATCTTGTGGGTTGGATAGGAATGCAGCAATAACAGACCCAGGGTTATGGCCAGATTGTTACTGTCCAGATGGTTTTGTCTCTGGTACTGATATATGGCAAGGCCAATGCTAGGTCATGAAGCAGCCTGGCTTGTTTGTTTTAAATTATAGTAATGTCTATCATTATCACAGTGGCATCAGTTTTGCAGTGTGGTTGGAGAGGTGCATTCTGCAGTTCTTGGGCATTTATCCTCATGTGCTCAGGTGTTCCAGGAAAATGGCCAGTCTTACCACCCCTGCAGCCTTGTTCCTATGTCCAGGTGATAACCAAGCAGTTGTCCTACTATGCCTAGATACTGTGTTCCTGAACAGGAAGTAGACTCCAGGGTACAGGAGAAGTTTAATGACACTGAAAGAACACCCAAGTCTTCAACTTTACATGTTTTTTTTTTTTTTTAAGAGAAATGAAGTTACAAGTAGATCATATTTTTATGTTACTTTATTTTTCCTTTCTCCGTATTAATAGATTTGTTTAATGTGTGATATGGTTGTTTGTATACTTGTAATGTTCTTGGTATAAAGTCCTTTGTTATATGATTCTCAGCAGTCTTTTAATAACACTACTATTGTCTAGTTAGAGTATTTCATAATGTCATGCATGTGTCTTACATGCTGGCATTATGAATACTTAAAAACGCATTTCTGTATTTATGTCTTGCTATGTGTTTCAAACTATGTTCGAGAACAAATTCAGTTCATGTAAATAAGCTATTCCATGTGATAGTCTTCAATAAGATATTCACAAAGTCTGCATTTTAGTTTATTACTATATGCAGCTGGTAATATTCAGTCACTGTTACTTATGCACTGCCTTCCTTGTGAGCTTTGCAATTTGGGGGTGTTGTAATGTGAATATTTTAATATACAATGTGATAGACTGTTTCCCTATAGGTGATTAAAGACAGTTGGTCAGGTTGTGACTGTCTGAGCACACCTGATTGAGACTAAAGACTCAACACTTGGCCTATGAGGAATCACTGTTTGTGCTAAGACTGCTGTGTACTTCATTGGGGAGTTCATCCATTCGTCACAGTTGTCTGACCTTGGTGTTAGTATATATAAGTTCAGGAGATATGAAAGTGGGGACTTGTCATCCATGTATCAATGTTAGGTGGCTTGCCCCTTTACAAAAGCATTTATTTAAATGTTTAAGGGTGTGTTTCAGGTAGCATGAGTTCTTAGTCTGTTGAAACTGAATGGTGTTTTTTTTCTATTAATCAGGTATCAGTCTTTCATAGTGGAAGTGCGATGTGTATATAATGGTGCAGTGTTAAGCATCTACTAGGTTTACAATTTATGATACATTCATGGGCAGAGCTATAGAAAATGAATTGACACAATGGGCAACATAGCCATGTGCCTCCTAAAAAGCTTCAAAATAGTTTAATATCTTATAAGCTCATAGTTAAGAAATACATCACAAATATGCTTGCTTGTAGAGATTTTGTTAACTGATTCACTAGTGGCTCCTTTTAATATAGTTTAAGTACCTTCTAAAAAGGCAGTTTGACATTTAAACAGTTTACAAGCTGTCTGTTAAACTTAAAAATATTCAGCACCCTTTATAAGCTGATGCTTGTGGCAGGTGCCCTGTTTACACCACCCTTAATATGGCAGTGCTCAGGAATATCACAGTACAGTGTTCACTCTGTAATTGCCTTAAAATTGTGTGCCACATATCTCAGTACATTGTTAAATCCATTTTATATGTAATTAGCATCCTATTTCACATTGAGCATTTCAGACTGGTTAGTACAGCTGTAATCATGCACAGTTGTATCTGCGAACTTCATCTATGTGGCGTACTGTACTGTGCTTTGGTTGCAACCTTCTGGTGCACAGTGCAATGCATTACCTCTAAATCCCATACAGTGATGCTAGGCTAGATGAAAAGAAAAATGGCACCAGAGTACAAGGAATTATAGAAACAATATTTAATTATAATACAAGCTTTAGCTGCGGAAAAACAATGGTTAGAAAAAAAGGAGCAGGGTCAGCAAAAGGGAGACCAAAAAAACAGGATAGTCGTAGGAGAGGTTATGAAGTACTAGTAAAGAGAGAGGGAGAAACAGATGAGAAAAGCAATGCAAGGAGATGCATTATATAAACAATAAGCCACATAAACTAGTCTCCTAGAACCAGTGTAGCTTGAGATCTGAACAAAAAAGCAAAGGCTGAACATAGGAGAAACACTACGTTATCCACCAAACAATATACCCCACTTGTGTTTAGTGAATAAAATCATATTGCTTGCTATATGATTGCAGGGGTCACTCTATAGATAAGGTTATTTTGTGCTCCATGCTTTCTGTATACGGTGGTTCTGCAGTATCCCATTAAATAAGTGGCAATTCAGAATTCTTCAGATATTTTAAGGTAGTTTGTTACATGGTGGTGGCAGGAGGTAACTTAATACCCTGTTTTATATACTGCTGTGTTGAGGTGACACTCCGATCCCATGTGCAAAATTGGTAAAAGAGATTGTGGATGGATGGTCTATTGTATTAGGCCTATTTTAGTAAGTTCTCTACCTAGGGACACTGGCATAAATAAATAAATTATTTTGTAGGCAAAAAGGAGTTAAATATATTGCAGTCTCCATGCAAGACCCATGCATCATAAAAGTTAAGAGCAGTCCATCAGTAACAAAGTATAGTAAATCTGCAGGTCCTATTTTAAGCTACTAAATGTATATTCTGAAGTAGTGCAAAGGATGAGTGCACCAGGGAGTCCTCAGGGAAGTGGAACTGCCTGTGAAGAAAAGACCCTCTCTGTATCAAAGCAAATGATACTACTGCTGTATAGTCTTTCAAGCGTATTTCAATATGCACTAGGAAGTTCAGTTTACAAACAGTGTTTACTGCTGCATACTTGCATGTAAGATCTGGTTCTAAAAGACCATGAGAAGTAATTGTCGGATGTAATTTGCTAAGTTTGTGTTTGCATATTCGACAGCTGCTGCTCTCTAGCACTAATCTGTCGTCAGACAGCTATATTACTAAGCTATTGAAGCAAGCTTGAAGGTTTAGAGGATCACTCCTCAGGTTTTATAAATTACATAATAATGTTAAGTCATTAACATACTTGATAAGAGTTATATTTCCTGCATACTCACATATCAAAAAAAAAAAAATGAGAAGACACGAGCTAAGATAGCATCTTGTGGAACGGCAGCATTGACCTGCTAGGACTTTGGCAGTATCACTGACATATAATCGCCTGAGTCTGTGGTATAATTTGTGAACCAGGCCACGTACTTGAATCTGTTTCTTCTTTTATAAATGACATATCACTCTGTGTGTAAAACACAGTGTCAGGTGTGCATATCATATATATGTATAAATAATACATGTTACGTATGCACTCTACACATGGCACAGAAAAATATGTATGACATATGCCACACATATATCCATCTGAAATAAACCTCTGTTACACATATTTGTATCTGTTGCATGCAATATTGTTTGTCCTATAGTTTGCACAGTGATAAACATCACATATTTGGTATTAAAGCATTAGCAGATAAATGGCGTACCTCAAAAGACCCACTTGACCATATTAAATTCTGACAGCTAAGGAATGATACTAAGAAAGCCATATTGTTAGACAAAAAAAACTTCTATCAACACCTTCAACAAAAACATCAGAACAAACCTCAAAGGTTTTGGGCAGGAGTAAACAAACTGCTCCACCCTGGACAATCCACCACTCCCATCCCAACAGCTTGTAACCTAAAATCTCCAGAGGAAACTGCAAATGTCTTTAACAGTTTCTTCACTAATACCATCCAATCATTAGCTAGCCAACTGGCTCCCAGTGGCCCCAATCGGGATTCCTCCTCGACCACTACTCCACTCTCAACTTCCAGCCTGTATCTACATCAACCATCAGATCTCGAATTAACAAACTAAAACCCACTACCCTAGTAGCTGATCTCCTCTCACCAGAACATCTACAGAAAGCAGCAGATGCCATTGCATACCCTATTTCTATTATTATAAACTGAACCTTGTCCGAAGCCACCATCCCCTCAATCTGGAAGGTTTCCCACGTTATTCCTCTCCATAAAGGAGGGAACTCTTTAGACCTCTCAAACTAGAGACCAATAGCCATACTATCACCATTGGCCAGAATAATGGAAAAATGCATCCATAACCAATTAATGCACTATCTCCCCCAGAATAAACCAATGGCCAACTGTCAGCATGGCTTTAGACCAAACAACAGCACCACCTCAGCCCTCCTATCCATCTCTAACTCCATTAACCTCAACCAAAACAATAACAAACTTACCTCAGCTGTCTTCCTAGATCTCTCTAAGGCCTTTGATATGGTCAACCACCAACTACTTATCGATACCCTGAAGAAACTGTCACTCAATAACTGTGCGATTAAATGGTTCCCAATCTTATCTGTCTGACAGACAAGCAGTATTAGCAGAATGCACTAGCCAATTGTCTACCCATCAAACTAGGAGTCCCCCAAGGCTCCATACTAGGACCACTTCTCTTCTCAATCTTTGTCAATGACCTACCCACAATCACTCCCAATACCACCTGCATCCAATACTCGGATGACTCCACTTTAATCTGTGCAGCCTTCTCCTCAACTGAGCTGATGACTCTAACCCAGAATACTTTCAATGATGTTGAAAAATGGTTCTCAAACCATCAGCTTATTTTAAACCCCAACAAAACTAAGCTGCTAATTTTTTCTCCCACCTGTAAGTCCTCTTCACCATTCTTTACCATAAGATCCAATAATGGCACACTTATATCCCCAGATGTTCACACCAAACTCCTAGGGGTCACAGTCGACAATACCCTAAAATATGATACTCATGTCAATCAAACCATCAAAACCGTCAACAAACAACTGGGCTCCCTCTATAGGGTAAAATCTTTCCTCACTCCATTTGCAAGAACTTCTATCGCTCACCCCCACTTACTGTTTACCCTTCTCTATGCCTCCCTCCTTTTCACTAACTTGAATAAAACCACTCTTAGCAAACTTGCAAGCTGTTACAACCATATTGCTAGATTTGCTACAGGTACAACCTTTAGGACCCACCACTGTATCAACTTAACTCAACTAGGTTGGCTTGAATGGACTAGTCTTCTCCAATGCAACCAACTTATAATAGCCCGCAAAGTTCTAAACCACCCCGATAAGACACCAACACTAAACAAGATCATGAATCCCTACAGCAGCCTGAGGTCACTGCGCTCTGCTGACAAATTGTTGGATAAAACAACCAAATGCATAAATGTAGCTGGTGACTCTCCATTTGCCAACTCTGTAGGCAAAACCTGGAACTCTCTACCTGCTGAACTTACTCTCCAGCCCTCTCTAACCCAGTTCAAAAAAAGCCTCAAACTACACTTTCAAATGCACTGGCAATGTCCCTGTTCAAAACCTGACTAACACCCACCACCTGGTATTGGATATCTTGCCTAATTAAATCTGTCATTTGACTCTACAATGTATATGACTTTGCTTTGTGGCATATCTAGAGCTCATTAAGGGATAAAGTCCTTATCTGTGTGAAACCCTGTGTGAAACTCTCAGTTACCTACCATGTTCTATAAATGTTTGTAACCTTACTGAAGACTGTAAAGTATGTTCATTTTTAAATGTTACTAATGTAATGTAATCTACTAACTTGGAGCTTTTCTCCCCGGCCCTCCGCTGAAAATGGACATATATCCAGTCGGACCATCCTGGTAAACAAATGTAAAATAAATAAATAAATATATACATACATATAATATTACTTCTGTATTTTGAAGACTGTGTTAAATTAGAAAATATCTAAAATGTCATGTTTTTCTCACCATAAACATATTTCCCCCTTTAAAATAAATAAATACATCACTCTGACATATACCATAAGCCTGTTTTTCCCTTACTTCATATTGGATTCCTATTTGCATTAGACTAACTTATCTATTTTTCTACAAACTGTCTAAATTTCTCTAAATATTAGATGGTTGTTATATATCTCGTATAGATTCTTAACCAATGTTTTTATATTATGTCTAATTAGTTATAATTATTTAAACTGCAGATGTTTTTAGTTTTATAGCTGAAGACTGTAAAATTATTGTTCTTAAAATATTTTGTAATAATTTGGAGCTTTTCTCCCCCAGCTTCAGCTGAAAATGGCCTCCTACTCCATCAGACTTTCCTGATAATCAAATGTCAATAAATAAATAAATAAACAAAATAAATAATGCAACCCCTGTATCCACTATATAAATTAAACACAATTTAAGAACCTGATATTACAGCCTATTTTAACTCCTTTTGCATTTCTTACACCAATTGTGCTGCAGCTTTCTGGTATTTTTCATACTATCTTCTACCTCATAGGCTCACTGTTATGGTAAATGAGTAGGGGAGAGGTGGGACAACCTACATCTAAGACATTAAAATCAGTAATTAGATAGATGATTTCAAATACAGTTTGGATCTGTGCATTGTATGTAGGAGCTTGGAACTAAACTAGTATGAAATATGACAAACATTTTTGGTGTCATTAAATGTGTATGCTATACAAACCATAGTTCTCTATTTCTTTTTGGTGGTCACATCATCCTCTGAATCACAATTATCCAGATCAACAGTGACTCAGTAAACCTTGGAATATGCAAACACAATAAGTACATAGACACAGTGATATACCCCCACATATCTACCACACACACACACACACACACACACACACACACACACACACACCAAACTCACATACATGTGCACCTGTTTTAGACCTGAGTTTTTGCTCATGGTTTTCAGCCTGAAGTGATGACTCTCTTTTCACTTGGCTAAAAAGACATGTTTCTATAATTGTCATTATTTAGATACATTATAATCTATTAGACCATCTACAAAGGGCTTCATCGTGACCACACAAAAAAACTAAGTGCTAGCAGGACATTACCTTCTTCATATTTACAGTATACTGTTAAGATTCAGCATGACAAATCCTTATAAAATAAATAATTTTGTTACTCAGTTTTGAACATACATAAGATTCTAAATTCAAAATCAGATCCATTTAACTGCTTTTATTTCATAAGCACAGTTACATATTTGGACAGAAGTGAAAACCAAATAAATGACTGCCTATGAATTGTTATTTTATGCAGTCAGTGTACCAAGACAACAAAAAGTTTAACTATATTGTAAAGTTATGCAATCAATCTAAGCATTCATATAACAATGAAAAGAAAAGAAAAAGAAATATAAACATTCACATAACATAACATAACAGTAAGAGAATTCCATTAATCTGTAGAAGGCCAATGATAAAGAAAACCATCTTCAACTTATCTGTCTATGCACTGCAAGCAATTTTTACAGATTGCTCACAGCATTCTAGGAATGGTATTCATAAGATGGCAAAAAATAAAACTTTTAAGAAACAATTTTCTACAGAATCAGCTTAAACCTTTGCAAGATTTTATAATCTTTAGGATTCATTAATAATTGCGTAGGCCTCATGCTAAGCCTACACGATTTAAGCGTGTTTGCACAATGAGTAGGTCTAATCAAATATACATGCTGCTCATTGCACCTATGTGTTTACAAGCACCTTTTCATGGCCAACAAAGGTGTTTGTAGCTATGGAAATGTGCTTACGAGCATGAGCACAGAATGTCGACAGAAATGACCTGCTTGTAGGCAAACCTAAGATACGAGCTCGAGCTATAGCCCTGAAATATTAAGGATAAGTACAGTGAAAAAATTCTGTAGGAAGACAAGTGAAATAGGGGATATGTACAGAAATAATAATGCTTTGTGCTGCATATTTAATGAATTAATAGGGATGGGGAAATGGGTAAAGTACATTCATATCCTGCAGGGAAAACTGTCAAAGTAACATGTTTAAAATAAATCCTGCCATATTGATGTAATGATAATTAATGTTAATGACAATACATAAGTTATGCACATAAATAAAAACAGACATGCTAACAAAAGGATGTGATAGGGATATAAAGCTGTAGGGTAACAAAGGGGAGTTAAAAATGTGATGTACATGTCAATAAAATGATGAGTTGAGATAACAATTGGCAAGGACAGAACATACATATGGGATGAAGGCATAGACTACAGTTATTACATATGATATATATATATATATATATATATATATATATATATATATATATATATATATATATATATATATGTACAGAGAATTTATGTATACAGCCAACACCACAGCTGTTTTCTCCACCTCAACATGTACACAGAAGAGCAAACTATTGGCCAGAATCTATACAGTTACTTTGTCACTTTAGCATGGAACAAGCTTCCCGTGACTCACAGAAACATCACCCTGGTCCATGAGTTTAAGAAAGCTCTCAAAAAACACCTTTCCAGCACTTGGATCTGTCACTGTAATCATCCTACCTGAATTCCCTGCCTCCCTAACTCTTCTTCATTACAGTTAACTCACCTTATTACATCATACTCTCCTACTTCTACCTATCCTTCTATACTACTCTGAACTTGCAACCTACTGCCTGCATCCTCTTTACAACCTTGGCTGTCACAATAAAATTCTACAGCTCTAATAAACATAACTCTAACTGCCTTTAATTGGCTCAGTTGTTCACTGATGACGGTACAAAAATGTTACTATCTGATTCTTGCTATTACATGATCTCAGTTACTAAAGCATCTATACTTGTTTTGCAAATCTCTACATAACTGTTACTCCCAACTTGTATTTGTAACAGCCATTGCATAATCTTATTTTACTCTGATATTTTAATATCTGTTGTATAATTTTGTTGTTGTTGCATAATTTGTTTTTAATTTTGTAATGTGGAACTTTTCTCATCGGGCCTCCACTGAAGAAGGGCAGTAGCTCAGTTGGGCTATCACGGTCAACAAATGTCAAATAAAATAAATAAATAAATAACGCTTATAGCTGTTGTGTATGCACATCAGAAATGGACACGTTGTTGCAAATTAATATCAGTGGTGTGTATAGGAAAGGGTTTATCACCTATAAACATGTGATACACAAGCAAGTGTTGTGTAGCCATGTAAATGCTAAAAGGTAATATAATAACACTCAACATACATAAGTGACAAATGACAACACAGACTGGATAACATTTCATTAATCTTGGTTGGCCACATTAGTTCCACTATGCTAGTAGCCTGTTTTCAGAGGAGACCCAAGGAGACCCAAGGTAGTGTTTATACGACTGGTGAAATTTGGCCAGGGCATTGGGGAACTTCCCCCACTTATCATTGTTGTGAACCCATTTTGGAGGAGCACTTCCTTTTCCCATTCCAGGTACAGAGGGGGCCTGGGGAAACGGATAGGCAGATGGAGAAAGAATGAGATGATGAAGTAGTGAATGAAATGAAGGAGAAAGCAAATATCAAGACCAGAGAATGTGTGCAGGATTCGGAGGAAATGTTTCAAAGAAACCTGCTTCTTGGAGATGGCTCAGCAAATTATGGATGTATAATTACAATCTTCCACTTGGGAGGGTTGCGGGATGATTTACTTAAAGAACTGGAGGTACAGAGTGAGCCAGAATATGAAGGAGATGTTTCCTGGGGAGACATTATGGGAAAAATACAATAAGAGAATGCACGGACAATCCTGAAGAATAGTGGTGAGATGGAAAAGAAAATATATGCAGATAAAGTAAAAGAAGGCAAAAGTAGAGTAGCAGAAATGAAAGCAGAAGAAAATGAAAAGCAGAAGTACATAAGGATTCAAAGCAAAGAAAACAAAGAAATGGACAGGTATGAAGTGCGGGACAATTTAATAGCTCTTTTGGGTGTAAAAGCACATGAGGTAAGAGCATTTATTCTTATTAACAAAGTGTGACAGTATTATCCATGTAATCTTTATGTAATAAAAGCATTTAACAGGAAAATGAAAAAAAGATTAATGTACAATTTCAATCAGAGGTAGAAAGAGAGTCTTTGAAAGGACATTTTGAAAGCTTTATGTAAAGTAGTACTGGACATTACAAAAGTTTATGATAAAAGGGGTTTATGATCTGGTGGCTGGGATTGTAGTATGTGTTAAAAATAGAAAGAGAAAAAAATTATACATATACCAAGAATGATAAATGTGGAGGGGAATAGGGGTGTTATAAAATAATGGGGACAGCCCAAAACATGTTTTTTTTTGTTTGTTTTTTTGTGGAAAAAGAAGGACATTTGATAAGTAACTGTAACAAAAGAAAATGTCATATTTGAAGGAAATGGGACACGATGCAAAAAATGTGAATTGAAATGTTATAAATATAATACAACTGGATATTTATGGTTGGACTGCAAAAATGAAAATAACAGTAAGGATGAAATAAAAGGAAGAAAACAAAATGAAGAGACAAAAGGAATTTAAGAAGTAGTAGAAATAGAAGAACATTTGGATGAGAAAAGAATAATAAAGAGGACATAGAAGAAGATTCTGAAATAAGGAATGAAGACATAAACTGAGAGTAAAATGGAAAAAAATAATTCTATTGGTAAAAGGGTAAAAGACAGAAAATGAAAATTTAAAGGGATAAGTACAAAAGAAAAAAGAAAGAAGATGGATGAAAAAGAAAATATACAGCTAAAGACTGGTGCCTGGTATACTGCTTATAATTTCTGACTCACAGACACAAGGTAGAGAGTCTGATTCACACCCTTCAGAAGGAAAGTGGTTAGGCTTTGAATGACCTATTAAGAAAACTAACCTAGTATTTAGTTATGAATTTATGAAACCATGCATCAAAGAAAAAGAGAAAAATGTAAATTTTAGAGTTCTTTCTGTAAATGTGAATAGTACTAAGAATATAGTAAGAAGAATAGGAATTTTGGAGTGGTATATTACATGTGATATAGATATAATTATACTACAACACACACTTTTTAAGAAATGAAGAAAGATTACAAGCAGAGAAACCATGGGGAGGAAAGATAATCTGGAATTTGTGAAATGAGAGATGTTCTAGAATAGTTGTATTCTGTAGAAATACAGTAAAGATATTAGATGTAGCTTTAGCAAAAATGGGAAGATTAATTATGGCTGATTTAAAATGGAAAGAACAAGTCTACAGAACTATAATATGGCATGCTTATACTAACTGAAAAGAATGGGAAAGCTTGTTTCATCAGACATTAGATTATGCAATGATAAATATTAATATTATAATAAGAGCAGACTTTAATTGTGATTTAAGAGGAAAGCATAAAAAGAAAGGTAATGATATAAGAAAAATGTTAGAAATTATAAGATGTAGTAAGTTAAGACTTTAGGACAAAAATGCAAGGACTTACAAAAGGGCTATATATAGAAATGAAAACAATTATTTTATAGTATGAGAAGGTTTAGTTATAGGAGAAGGGATGGTAGTTGAAACATGATTTTCTGATCAGCTTGCAATATGGCTAGAGATAACAGAAAACAAGAAATATATAAACATATGCCAAAGAATTAAAAGGATAGATGACATAAGATTGTCTATGTCATACCTGATTATTCAGTAAAGACGCTTATTGGGAAAAAAATGATACATGAGAAAACATGGAATGAAGAAGGAAAGAGATTAGTAATGCAATTATAGAAATATCACATTACTATGAGAACATTTTATAAACATTCCCCGGGATTCATGAACCTTGCGCCAGGCGCCAGCATAGCGTCGGCGTTATAACGCCAAATATGGCTGCTTAGCGATTCAGGTATGAATGAATTCCACGTGCACTACCGGCGTGCGCCGGACCGTCCCCGCCCCCGCCCCCGGCGTAGGCATGCAAAACACACTGTGTGCGGTATTGCACCATGCAAATGAGGGCAATAGCGATCCACGAAGTGGCGCAGGCGTAGCGTAAGGGCACGGCAATGTAAACCAAAAAAAAACGGTTTACATTTACCCAAACATACCGGAGGAGTAACGGAAGGCTGTCAAAGTCAGGTATCATATAGGTGCAATATGCCAATGTGGAAAGGCACCGAGAATGTCCAAAGAAAATATGCACAAAATGTAAAAATGACAGAAATGGCACGTAAGTAGAAAGAACAGCAGACCCCCGGGATGTGTGCACAGAAGTTGTAAAGCAATGAAATAATATGATAATGTCCGAAAAGAGCATTAGAACACAAATCAGCTGCACAGCCACCACACACCATAGTATGTATGTAAAGCTGCAACCCCAGCGCAATGGTTGTCAAGGAGTGGAGGCGGTGTCCGGCGCCGTAACCAGGTATTAGTAGTCAATTCCATGCAAATGAGGCAGATAATAGTGAATCGCAAAAAGGGCGCCAGCGTAAGGATGGAGCAAACGGCGTAGCGGTACTACACCGAGGAGTGGCCTACACCAGATACATGTCAACCACACAGGGGTGTGCCACTGTAGGAGGAAGGATATTGGAGGACAGCAAACCTGGGCTGTACAATGCATATCACAGCATCATGACTGGCGTGTTAGGAAATAGATGCGCTGACAGTACAGAATGCGCGTACAAATGCATGTGCACGAGGACGACTATGTTCCCGAAACCAGTCATGTGACGGCCTCACCGGCAACAACCAGGGATATAGGAAGGTAATGCTGAGAATACGAGGAAATGCGGAAGCAGTGTAAATGTATCCGTAACGAGCAATTAACACCAATCAATGCAGGAAGGGCAAACGCCGGCAGCTGATAAGTCTGCATGCAGACTCCTGCAGAACGGGAAAGGGGAGGCATATGAGAGCAAAGATAATAGGGGATGTAGTAGAAATGCAAAGAGCAAAGAACCGAAATAGCACAGCCAAGTACAGATGTAGCATAACTGCGGCCGCAGATAAAATGCATCATATGCCATGTGCGTGCAGGATGCAGTAATGTAAGATGCCAGGCGAAGGCAATGCAGGCAACTGTAATGTTACACTACAGGCAGTACCGTTGCAGCTGCAAGCGTAAAACCACGGAAATAATCCATGGATAGGGCCGCACAGACACACCCAATGACATCACCGGGTATACAGCACAACAGTAATAAATGTGAATGCACAACACACATCGCGATTTCCCAAACGCCGCACCGTAGGGTGTAAACAGACCGGGAACTTTTAACATGTATATGCTGGGTGCCGCCGTGGCCGTGATGCATAGGTATGTGGCAGAGACAGACGGAGTTGCGGAGGGTGGTGCCGACAACTACCGTAGGCCTCACAGGAGAAGGAGAGTGTTCAGACCAAGGGTGACCTACCAGGGGCTGCGAGACCTGGAGATAGTAGAGCGCTACAGGGTGGACAGGGACACGTTACAGCAAATAGTGGAGCTGTGCCGGCCGCCTGAGAACAAGAGACAACAGAGAGGAGCCCATCCCAGTGGACACAAAGGTATGTGTGAGCTTGCGAATACTGGCTACAGGTACCTTTCAAAGGCCCACCGGGGACATAATGGGCATCTCACAGGCATCAGCATCCAGGGTACTACACCAGTTCCTGGATGCCATGTTACCACATGCCCATGAGCACATAAAGTTCCCCACATCTCAGGAGGAGTTGGCTAGCAATATCGCCGCTTCCACCGTGTGGCACAATACCGGAGGTCCTGGGTGCGATAGACTGTGCACATAGAAATCAAGTCACCACCTGGGGAGCAGGGTAACGCTACATAAACCGCAAGGGATACCCCTCCATCAATTGCCAGGTCGCTTGCAATGCGCAGGGCATTATCATGGATGTGTGTGCTGGCAGCCCTGGAAGCTACCACGACTCCCATATCTGGCATGCCTCACAGCTGTATCAGGTATTCGCCAGTGGGGACATCACACAAGGTCACCTTGTGGGGATGCTGGCTACGCACTGGAGCCGTGGTTGATGACACCCATCAGAAATGCACACACACACATGCAAGAACGCCATAATGAGGCACACGCACAAACGAGAATAATCATAGAGCGTGTGTTCGCGATGTTGAAATCACGGTTCCGGTGCTTGGATACATCCGGTGGAGCCTTGCAGTACTCTCCAGGCACAAGTGCCCACATATTCATAGTATGTTGTATGCTACACAATATGATTCTGCGGAAACAGCTGCTGCAGGGACATAATGCCGGAGGGCCACCAAGCCCGCCACAACTGCCAGGGCAAGCACAGGCACAGGGCGTCGCGCCACGGACACACTGAGCCAGCCCCAGTAGGTAGACAGAGGCGCACCAATATGCCTACGCCCTGGCAAAGAGGGAACGCATAGCACATACTTTGACAGTGTAGGCCCCATGGACTGACACCTCCTGACCTGCACACACAGTAAAATGGACGCCACACAAACATGTCCGCCCGTAATGTGTACCGTATGTGCGGACGTATGTGTGACTCCAACAAAGGCACCGGCCAAACACTGCACACCCAATAGTCAGCAGAGCATGGAACGCCAACACCTCAACGCACGCCGGTTCAACAGCACACGGCGTAGTCATATGCTGCCACTATCGGCGCAAGTCGACCACACATGTACGCATTTGCATACACAGATACCGAAATACATATCAGTACACATGTAGAAATATATGTACGCATACACAGATAGAAAGGACAACAGGGTAATATGGAACCCAGGGATGCAAGGTCACAGATAAGTAAGACGCGAAATCACCACATATTAAACATAGTGACCGACAACCCGATCATCCTGGAGGGTGGGCAGGGCAGGTAACGCCAGCCATGGAAATGTTAACCTGCAGCAATACATATCCGCGTGTCGGGATGGTCACCGGTCCACGGTACAGTAACGGGATATGTGTAGGGTCACCACCTGTCCCACGTTGTGAGGGACAGTCCACCTTTGGGCAGTTGTGTCCTGCAAAATCAATGACAAAATGGCAAATGTCCTGAGATTGTAGGACAAAACCATTTCCCATAATTACTCTATTAGTTGCAGAAAACAGTTATTTTGTAGAAGAAACATCTAAATATGATAATAAACAGAATAAGCAACTGTAATGCTACAGCTTTGTATTCCGTCAAAGGAGTGAATCCCTGTCCTCGGTACTGGCCGTGGGTAGGTGTTGGCATGCAAAACCTGAGGTGCGTACTAAAATGTCCCACCTTGGCCATTTGAAAAGGTGGCAACCCTACATATGTGCGTGTCATATCCATAGGACATGAGTGCGGAGATACACGCCGCCACCGGCGATGCGCCAACGAGGTATTGTGTCCAACCGTCGGTGCGAAGCGGAAAGCATACCAGTGAAGTGTACGACATTATGAGGAACGCCTCATCTGGGGTGTAAAACAGTGCATGTTCCTCGCAGTTCCTCCAAGTTCCACATTGAAAATGTCTCTCAAACAACCATTGTTAGGAATGTATATAAATGACATCCTGGTAAATAGAATGTACTCATAGTAAGTTAGTAAAGGTTCTTCACTGTAAGTAAATCAGCATATCATAATCAACCTATGACCTACTTAGCTGAAGTTGTCACTATGCCATTACTATGTGTTCCACATTATGCCCATGTGTTTCACATTACTACTGTGTGTGTTCCCCACTCCGGCAATAGAAGGTTGACAGCCATGGCGGCAATATGTGTATGTGTGAGGTGAGGTTGTCGTGTGTTCCGCTGTGTGTGTGTAATGTGTGTGCCAGTGTAAACTGTGTATGAAGGTGACATGTCACAGCGGAGTGTAATAATAGGCGAGGCATACAGTACAGGAACCATAGGCGTATGTACAGCAGTACCCACAAAGTAGTACCGACATCTCCTCAGTGGCTATGCACGCGGCGTAAAATGATGCAAAGCGCAAATGTCCCAAAGTGTACCACAGGGCCATAGCAAACAGGAGATGCAAAGGACGATGTACAAACCACGACCGTAGGTATGGCGGCCATAACGTACACTCCACACGGTCCGTCGGCAACGCGTTACACAGCATCAGGCATGTACGGCGAAAATACGAATGTGCCATCCCGGCACCGATCGTGAACAGTCACGGTCCGGTAAATACCGCGGTGTGTTCCACGACCGTGGCGTAAACAAGCGGCACGAATAGGAGGCTACCGGTAGCATACAGTCCGCCCCAAGTATAGGACCACAATCACCGTAACTATCAGCGACAAAATGCCAATGGATGGTAGGCACGGACGAACATCCGCAGATATATAACTGATGTGAAGGAGGAATACGTGCAGGAAGCACACATGCAGGCGATACCGACAGCAGACGACATCAACAAAACAAACATTCCCGGAACAACACACAGGTAACCCGCAGCTCCCTAAGCACGGATGGAGCACACGCACAAGCATATCTGGTATGTATAAATGCAAGACTCACACACCGTCCCCGTCACCCACATCCGCAGATATACCCCATTGCACATATCAAAGGGATAACAGCTAAAACAGTAGCAAACACATACAGGCAGTGAATGACAGCGGCATACCCACAACAAGCTCCTGGGAAACACTAGCAGCGGCTCATGCATCCATGCATTCGCTATGTACAGGAAAATAACAGCCAGGTAACACATTTGAATGCACAACGCCATCGACAGACGCCGCCAGGACACGGGGACCCACATGTCGAACACAATACCATACCCAACACACACAATCCACGGCTAACACCACAGCGAAATGTACCCGACAACACACATAGCGGATGCAGTCACACAAACATGATACAATACATACCATCCTCACGAAGGTATTGCAAATAACCAACGGCCACACGAGGAAAGAACCATGGCCTAGTGCCGACGCCAGAATCTAACGAAAGGAAGGGGGATCACCGCTGATATGCGCATAAGTACACACCGAGGAACAGCTATTGGCCTGATTAACCCACATGCATCAGGCGACGACGAATATAAGGAAGACCCCCTGGATATTCAAACCGTATGTTCATACCGAACGCAGACAAAGTAGACAAAGAGGAAAAGGGGAATAGAGACGAAATCAAAACAAAAGGCCGGAAAGGTATGTCGAACCCACGACATGTACTGGTGTGTAACGCACGATACGTATGACGAATCTGTACAGTATGTGAACGGTGTGTGTAGGTAAAGATACCTGTCCATCAGGCAGAGAGAGGCGAAGGTTGGATATGTAATGCTAAAACGCGCAGCATACCAACAACTGTGGACAACGTGTGCACAGCAGTGGGACAACATGTAAACACCCGCGATAACCCCAGGGCCGGCTTGCCACCCTTTCAAAAGGCCAAAGTGGGAAATCGTCGGGACACACTTCAGATGTTACAGGTGGACACATACCCATGGTCAGTACAAAGGTTAGAACTCTACTCTTTTGCATAATGAAATGTGTAGTCTTGTAGCAGGTCAGTTGCTTATTGTGTGTCTTGTAACAGTTAGGAATGTACATACATAAATAAGTATGTTATGCAACTCTTACATAAGAATGGGATATAGTGATGTCCCACAATCTCAGGACATTTGCCATTTGTGATACATTTGTCAGGACACAACTGCCCAAGGAGGGACTGTCCCTTGCAAAGAGGCACAGGTGGTAACCCTACCCCAGGTCTGCCATAGGGGTTGCAAACACAGAACAATGCCACCACCCACGCCGATGTTGGCAGTGGATATCCAACACTGAAGTGCCACAGCAGGGGATAGGACATTTATGTATAGTGTCACAGCACACATGTGCATGGGCATATACCGTCGATGTCATACGGAATGCGCACGACGCGTGCACCTATCCCACGCAGTAGGGGCGACTATGTCAATTATGTGTAATGCAAAGCTGGCATGATGGATATGTTCACAAATCATAGACAGTATCACAGGCATAGCATGCATGATGGAGCGATGGGCTAATGTTATATACATACACAAGATATGTATGGCCTGCACATATGGGACAATGTAGTAGCAGAATAGGTACCCAAAATGGAGGTAACAGCAAGTGACCATGTCCAAACGTTCCATAGCAGGTGCAATGTGTGCCACAATGATGTCCAGCAGGGCCGTGTGTAAACACATGTGCAATGTACACAGTACTGACACCCCCCCCCATGGTAGTGTCCACTGAACGGCAGAACTGGATGTCAACTGTCATGTCTATACAATACGTCCGCTGTGGTGGTACCATGGGTGTGTGTCACCCACCAGCAAGGCAGCTATCACACGACTAGTGACACAGTGTGCCCCTGTGGGATGTGCACAGGACCTATGTCCCACAGCATGGTGTGTGTCCAGTCTGTGGATGTCACACAGACGCCGGGCTGAGCAATGTGGCATGTGTGCACACATGCAGGACTGCTACTCCCCTGCCCACAGCAAACGCCATGTAGGACTACTACATTCATCAGTACTGTGGTGAACATTGCCCATGGCAGAGTACATTACACCCTGTGTTAGTGGCATGCAGGTGAGCACAGATGTGTTACATGACTGTCATTTGCATATGTCAACTGTCTGAGCTGGGTAGAGAGCACAGCATGACTATACTGAGACATGTAACGTTGTATCCATTGTGTAAGGTACACCAGACATGTGTCATTGTAACACGGCCTGCGTGTACATGTGTGTATGGCACAGGTACAAGGGCACCCAAGGTATCAGCTAGACATACGGTCCAGAAATGTGTAGTCCTGCACATGTGTACCCACGCTATGGTGTAATATGGCAACCACAGCACCATGTGGGCCATGTGTGTGTACATCAACCATGTACAACGTGATATGCCTGTATACGGACAGTATCCATGTGATACACACCGCATGACTGTCAGTATGCAAATGTGATGTGTATGCACTATGTGTGATGTAACTGATGCAATGATATCTACATGATATATCTGCCACACTGACACCTGTATGGGTGTCAGCAACATGAGCAGGATGAGCTAGAATGCTGCCAGGTATGTAGAAGTGGTACATGTAGGCATGTACAGTACTGTGTGACAGCAGGTAGTGTACGTATGCAAATATTGAGCATGAGGGGCCACATGTCTGAGGAACGTGCAATGCCACACGTCCCTGAAATGTTGTAGTCAGCATGATATGCCTGCACCACTGTGTGAACTGTACAGAAGGCACATGGCGTAACATGCCGAAACATACGGTACGATGTGATGCTGGATGTGTACACTGTCAATAGCATAAAGTGGAATGGTGCTGAAGGGCAAAGAGCGGATCATGTCTGATGTGATACCCTCTGTAGCACCCCAACCACCCATGCAATAATATGACAGGTGGCCAGCATGGGATGTGGTGTGCTGTGGCGCACAGAAGCCCAACAAGGGTGCCAGGAAAGGCATGCAGGTAGTCATTGAGTGTGTGAAGCATGTATGTCAAGATGTGGCCCAGTGCCATACTGAATGGCCCAGTCATGGGTGTAGAGATGCAGCCCCATACGTGCAATGCAGTACCATCCATGTGTAGTGTGATAGATGTGGTAGTGTGGTGGTCAGGGTGCACAACGTACATGAATGGGCTAGCAGTCACTGACGTGTGCTGCTGCAGAGACATGTAACAGCCAGGTTGGCGGGATACAACAACTACGGCGGTTGGAGGTGACATTGGGACTGTGTTCCCAGACATAACATGTGCATGACAGTACTATGTATGTGTCCACAGGGTTAATACAATGTCCAGCCAAGGATTGGAACCCTGTAGTGAGTGAGAGTGTGTATTGTTGGTAGGTACCCCATTGGCAGGCAGGATGCCAGCAACATCTGTGTCGTCAATGCCTGCATGACCGTGGTATGCTGCATTGAATGTGGATGTAGTCAAACAGCAGAGACATACCACCACACTGCGTGAGGGCCCACACTGCAATGTCTGGCAGTCATGTGTAGGTAGCTAGCTGTGGAGTATGTCATGCACCAGCAGGACACACCATGACTGTCAAGTGACACACAACACACAGGTGAACAAAACTACCGTGCAACAGCCTGCACATGTGCCCATACAGCACGTGTGCATGGAACAGGAATACCACTGTGGCGTCTGTGAAAGTGCCAGCACCACCATGTCTCAGTGTGGAATAGCATGGTCCCTACCAGTGTGTAAATGTAGCAGAAGTGCACTGTGATCACTGTTGGCATAGGCACATAGACTGTCCATCGGACGGGTGCCATGCCCTCAACTACCTCTGTCAGTGGATGTCAGTAATACCGGCTGTAGTGTGTATGTACCATGCATGCTGCTATGGTTGTGTGCTTAGGGTGTGGCTAGCAGGGATGGTAAGCATGGATGTTCAGCAAACAGAGGGGGGAGGTGTGTAGGCCTAGCATACAGACACATGGAGGTTTGGTGCATGCTGAGGGTATTGCAGGTATGGTATGTGTCGTGTAATGTGTCACCCAGCTATGCGTACTGCATGGCCAAGCATGTGTGGGTACGTGGGAGTCCATACTAGGGAAGGTCCTGTTGCTGGCAATACATAGCAGTAGCAACTGTCCCAGGTGCAATGTACAGCATGCCAACCCGACTGGCATGTAACCTGTGGTGTACAGTGTCTGCACTGTCGCGTGTCACAATGTGTGTACTGGCCACAAACATGGGTATCTGAACATGGACTACCTATGATGCAATGTGTCATGGGAAAATACAGTATGTGTGTAAATCACGGTGTGGTGTGGGAACCACCCACCTGTGTGTGTTGCAGTCCAGGTATGTGACTGGGAGGTATGATCTGTGTACAATCTGGACTGGCAGGTGTGCCGTGTAGGGCATGGAGGCATGTCCCAGGCACCGTAGATAAATGACATGTGTGCTGTACTGTGTGTGCAGTGCTACTGTACAGCACAGTGGAGGGTGTAAGCATTGTCACACATCACTGCATGCTGTGCCTACCTGTGACAGCCCTGCCAGAGGCAGACATGTGACACCGCTGCACAGGCAGCATAGCATGAGAAGATGTACATGTGGGCTGCACACCTTAGCCAGATGTCCACATGTCATGTGTGCCACGGTAGTGTGGTTCAACACGACTATCAGACTGGACAAACAGCACATGCCTGCATAACAACAGTATGACCATAGTCAACAGTCCCAGTGACAGAGTAGGCCAATGTAGACTATCCCTGCATGCAGACCAGTGGCTACTGGACACCTGGCTAGACACACACCTGGACGGTTAATTCACCATTGAGCCATCACATGTCCACGCCCATGTGGGCCGTACAATGTCATCACAGGGTGGTCACAATAGCAGGTGGCAAGGCAGACACGGTGTACCAGGTGATGTGTCATGTGTGCATATGTTGAGTAGCACAGCCGTTCACATGTCTGCAACATACTGGTGCATGATGTATACTGTTACATGATGAATGGAACTGCACTGTCACCCACTACAGGGCCAGCTGGCACAGGTGTGGTGTGACTGGTGTAACCCATGTTTGCACAGGATACACACTGCTGTTGTAGGCAGCCATGCTGGTGGCCACCAGTGATATATGCAGTGGTCATACAAACATACCGTACACAGTGTTCAGGCAGGAATGTCAATTGTCGTGGACGATGTGCTGCTATGTGAATGTGGGTGTTTGTTGTGAATGTCACACATCCAGAAGACACCATCTGGTGCAGTCATGGTTGTCAACACCGGTACACACATCCACAGCAGTCAGAACCCAGTCCCGACAATGTGTGTCAGTCACCCTTGCACCGTGTGACATATGTGCACATGGCAGAACACCTCCCACTGTCATCTAAGCTGGCTACATGATGGCTGGAATGTGCTGTAGAAATGTACAATGCTGGTAGCCCAATGAAGTACCTGGAATCAGACACAGTACACTATGTCAGCCATGTAAACCATGCACAACAATGACTGCCCAACAGACACAAACAATGCATTGACACATGGAACATGTGCTCATGACAACGCCCACTGAGGTATGTTGCACATATAGATGTACAATTGTCATCTATGGCCATAGCATGGATGCAGACACACATACTCCACAGGTAGTACCATGTGATGTCGGTAGGGGAGCATTGCTGGTGTATATGTCACAGTAGATGTACACAGACATGTCCTGCATAGCCGTCATGTAGGGGTAGCTGTGGTATGTCACTACTGGACATGCCCATACAGAGTACCATGTCCCGCAGGAGATGTGTTAGGTGTGTACCACATGTGACATGCTGACAACAATCTGCGATGTGTATGGCTGCCGGTGTACCTGTGTGACAATGTCTGTGATGGGTGCAAAGGCACATAGTATCGTATTGTATGCACACAAGCCCCACATAGCTGCATAGCCTGAACATACAGTACAAGGAGTGTGTGGGATGATAGCAACCCACAGGTGGAGATGGGTATGGACGGCCCACAACCACATGTGTGTGTACGGTGTTCACGTCCACGACACATGAGCATCTGAGAGGCTAGCGTCACAGTTGTACAGGGTCGCATGTACATATGTTCCGCAACATCCCTGTATGTCCCACCACTGGCCTGTGGACCGATGGACAACAAGCAAATGTGCAGGTATGAGATGTGCACAGCACATCACAGATGCCTACCGTAGAACAGGCCTACCATGTAGACATGTGCACAGTAGGTCTGCGCCACCTGCAGTCAAACACGTTAGGTGCCAAACCACACCAATAGTCCGGCCAATGACACAGATGGGCGTGCATGCCTCTGTGTATGTATGTCTGTGAATGGCTCTGGCATAGCAATATAGCCGTGTCACCATTGTGAACAACAATATGAATGGGTCGTATGTGTGAGGGGTGCATCATATGTGTATGGTCAGATCGACGATACCATCAGTGGGCCTGCTATGTGAACATCCATGTCCCCATACACGGATACCTCTGCTGAGGCCAACACCACATTCACACAGGGAGGGATGGCGGTGTGTAGTGCAGCAGCAGACATGTGGGTGGCAGCGGGCAATGTATGTACACATATGTGTTACCCACATCAGTTCAGGCAGATATCCATGTGCATGGGATAGCGGTGTGTGTACACATACAGCACTGTGTCGATCAACATCCCAGCACATAGCACCTGCCAGGGCTACAGTGTATGCATGGATGTGTGATACCTGCATGCACCACACACACCCTCAACAAGCAGCGTACAGCATACCTCGCTGGAGGACAGTGTCCACACCATGGTGATAAACCTATATCCCTACCTTTTTGCCTATCTACTTTCCTTTTTGCAGTTATCTGCTCCACATTACAAACACTGCCTGCTTTTTACTTTGATACTATCCCTCTACTCTACATATCTATTTCTCCTAACTTTTTTTCACCTTTTCTCGCTGATTGTTTCCTCTCCTTCTCTCCGCTGTGGTTTCTACCACCCGTGGCTAATCACACGGTGCTCTTCCTTTAACCTAATCTCCTCCCCTATTGTGTACTAACCCTGTCTTTCTCACGGGTTTTCCAGTTATCACCTTACATGTTATCTCCCCTCCCACTACCACCTATTACCTCCCAAACCTTATAAATATACCCACAATCGAGCTGACGCCATCTTTTCCATGCTCGGCAAGTCCTGGCTGCTGTCCTCCCTGCTCGGGCAGCTCTTCCTGCAGTAAGTAACTCGACTTACAAATTACACGTTTTACACCAGCTGTTCTTGTACTCTTTGTAAGCTTGCTGATACTCTACTAAGTTACCTCTGAGTTCACTCCTGTCTCACTCCTTACTCTTACTTTACATTATAATCACTCTTTTCAAACTAAGTAGTGCCTCTGCTCCTCAGCTGGGCTGATTGCCTACACTCCCACTCCTCTGTCTGTTTCTGCCCCGCTTCGCTCCCCTCCCTACCCCCTTATCCCACCCACCCCACGCACTCCTACACTTATACCTCACAGTCCACACCCCCTTCATAACACACCTATCACATACTACTACCTCACTTGCTACTCTACCTCCTTAATTTTTTTTTTCCAAATCCCTCCCCACACTACATATCCCCCTTCCCTCTCTATCCCTAATCTATCCTATAACACTTACCTTCTAGCCTCGTCATCCAATAATTATACCTACCCCACCCTTTACCACTATAATCTCTTCCAACCTCCTCTCATCATGTCTCAAATTACCACCACTTCTACTTCCAAAACCTTTATAACAAAAAACATCTTAACTAAACTAATAGCCCTGTTACTTCTCTCTCTAATACTCACACTTCCTTACCTCTTGACCTCCTATGAAATAGAATATAACTACCACCTTAAAAGCTCTTCAAGGCAAACTGCCACTGAACGTATAACCCTAAACTGTAGCCACTCTAACATTACATCAACCTCCTGCTACCTGCTATCAAAATATCATAGACTATCCCACAACAATAGTAATAATCTCTTGTCAAGGAAAGGAAAAATAAACTTTATCTAACTATTCAACCACACTCAGTATATAGGCCCACTACCCTGACAGATGGTGATATACACCCAAACCCTGGTCCTTCAAAGACCTCCACCAAAGACACCCCAAGAATCCCTAACTCACTACTTCCACTACCAATCTCTAAGTCTAACATTTTACTCTTAGGACACCTAAATATTCAAAGTGTCAACAACAAAATCACTCAACTTCACTCTCTTCTGCAATGTCACTCATTTGACATTCTCTGTTTAACAGAAACCTGGTTAAAGCCCTACACTAAAGATACTGAAATCATTCCCCAGGCTACAACATCTTACGATTAGACCGCAATAATCGTAAAGGTGGAGGAGTAGCCCTCATTTTAAAACCGAACTTAATATATCCACAATTCCCTATGACCCCCCTGAAAACACCAATACTGAACTCCTTATAACTAAGTTTCAACTCAACCCTAATAAAGCCATCTACATTATATGTACCTACCTACCACCTGGAAATAACTCCACAAGCATAGAAAGTATTCTTAGCTGGGCTTCCACTAACTACCCACAAGAAACCATAATACTTGGAGACTTTAACCTTGATTGGTACTCAGTTAATTCTAACAACCCATCCTGCCATATTAATCTCCATAACTTTACCCAAACTATAAATACCCCTACTAGAACTAATAAACCTAACAACAAAGAAAGTATACTTGATTGGATCCTTGTTAACAAACCCCAACTAAATTACCAAGCAGGGACCCTGCCTGATGATATCAGTGACCATAACTTAACCTATATCATAAGGCAAAATAATATCACTACAAATACCCCTTCAGTCAGGACCGCACGAAGTATCAAACATTTTAACCCCACTCTATTTAAAACTGAACTCAATGCATGTGATTGGACTCCACTAAAAACTCTTCCCCTTAATGAAGCAGTTCACTACTTTAATACCAAATTCTTAACTATCTTAGATACCCATGCTCCAAAGCGTACTATAAGAATAAAACTAAACCAGCCCCCTGGCTATCAAAAGAAACAAGACAGAAAATATTACTCAGAAACAAACTCTGGCAACATTGGAGAACTACTAAGCTACCCTTAGATCATCAAACCTTTAGACAACTAAGAAACATTACCAAAAAGCTATTCTTTCTGATAAAAAACACTACTATAGTAACCTTCAGCAATCTAATCATAACAATCCCCAAAAATTCTGGGCAACATTGAACAAACTTCTACACCCTGGACAAACTTCCACTCCCTCGCACTTGGGATGTGACAAAATTTCTTCCCTTAAAACTGCAAACACCTTCAATTCCTTTTTCACTGATACTATAAACTCACTATCCTCTCACCTTTCATCTGATAACTCTAATGTTCCTCAACATGCCACCACTAATTTACCGAGCTTTACTATTCAGCCCATCTCTACCACCTTTATCCTAAAATGTATTCAAAATCTTAAGCCATGTACTCCATCAGCCGATCAACTTCCATCTGAATTTCTTCAAAAAGCAGCCATAGAAATAGCCTATCCCATTTCAATTCTTATTAACAGAACCATTAATGAAAGAAACATCCCTGATATCTGGAAAATTTCACACATTATACCCTTACACAAGGGTGGAAACTCTACAGAATATTCTAATTATAGACCCATTGCCCTCCTGTCTCCACTAGCAAAAATCATGGAAAAATGTATTCACAAACAGCTAATGTCCCACTTAACTAAACATAACATACTATCTCATTGTCAACATGGCTTCAGGCCTTTTCATAGTACTACTACTGCTCTCCTTTCTTTTACTGATTTCATTAACATATACCCCAATAATAATACCCTTTCTTCTGCACTTTTCATCGACCTATCTAAAGCTTTTGACATGGTCAATCACCCTCTTCTCCTAAAGATCTTGGAATCACTTGCTATTGAACCAAATACCATCCAATGGTTCACCTCCTATCTTTCTAACAGGAAACAAGCGGTACTCTGGGAGAATAAACTCTCCTCTTCTCCCAATCTCCTCGTGTACCACAAGGCTCGATTCTTGGGCCCCTTCTTTTCTCCCTATTCATAAATGACTTACAAGTAGCTATTCCCCAAGCTACATGCATACAATATGCAGATGACTCCACACTCATCTGCTCTGCAAAACCATCCCAGAGCTTCAAAATGTTACACAAAATGTATTCCATTTAGTGGAAGCATGGTTCTTAAAACGCTGCCTACTTCTTAATGCCAAAAAAATCAAAACTCCTCCTTTTCAAACCCACTACCAGATCCCCCTCACTGGACTTCTATCTCTTCTATTAACAATACTCTCATAACACCTGACTCTTCTACCAAACTACTAGGTGTGACAATAGATAACAATCTTACCTTTGATTATCACATAAACAACACTATCAAAACTGTACATAGAAAACTGGGCTCCTCTATAGAATTAAAACATTCCTATCCCCAACAGCCAAAGCTACTTTGGCTCACTCTCATCTCATCTCCACTCTTCTCTATGCCTCACCAATTTACACCAACCTAAAGAAAACTAATCTTACTAAATTGACCACTACATACAATAGTATAGCTAGATTTGTTACTGGTAATCAATTCAGAACACATCACTGCCTGAACCTACAACAAATTCACTGGCTTGAATTACAAAACATGTTGCTTCTTTCTCAACTTCCCATCATCCACAAATCTTTTTATCTGCCAAACAACACTCCTTCATTTTCTAACCTCCTCACCCTTACTCTAACCTGAGCTCTCTCCGCTCCTCTAACAAACTCCTAGTCTCTGCTACCAAATCCAATAATCTTGCTGGTGACTCCTGTTTTCTAACTCCATTGGTAAGCACTGGAACTTATTGCCCACTGAACTAACTTCTATTTTATCTCCTGTCCTCTTCAAACAAAAACTTAGACTCCACCTTACTAAACACTGGCTATGCCCCTGCCTTAACCCTGACTGAACCCATGTATTTTAGCTCATCCCACTACCCCTTGATCTCTGTGATCTTTGCTACCTTTCTACTTTTTTTTCTCACTATTCTATCACTTACCTCTCCTTCATCCTTCTCATTCCTAATTATATTACTCAGTTTACTGAAGACTCCTAGAAATTTCTAATATAATCTATCCTACTTACTTAGCTGTCCTTAAACACCCTTTTCTCTTTCTTATAATATTTGAATATTTTAAATAACGTATGCCTGTGTTCTGCTTCAAAGAGCCATAAGTACACTTTTGTACAACTGTTTATTTGTGCCTATTATAAGTTTGACTCTTTGTATAATATTGTTCTGATACAGAATACTTTGTATGCTGCTCTCTTTTGCATCTTATGTAATAGTTATTATGTCTTTGTGGAGCTTTTCTCCTCGGGCCTCTGCTGAAAATGGAAATATATCCAGCCAGACTAGCCCGGTTAACAAATGTAAAATAAAAATAAATAAATAAACATGTGGAATGTCCATTTTCACACAGCTATGACAAAAGCAATGGACAGCCACCCTGCCAATACCGTCAGCCCCTGAGTGGGTCACACCCATTGCCATGTATGTGGCATACCCTGCCATATCATGCAGAGATGACCAGCAAGGCTGCATGAGCTATCACGGTCCCACATGGTGCAATGGACAAAAGGCACTCTCACTATCAACCATACACAGTAGTAATGTGGTGGCGATGCACCCTGTCATGTTACAGGTGCTGTGTGATGCTCTGCACAATGTGTGCGTGTACACGCTATGCATGGCCTTTCCTGCCAATGTGTCATGGTTACACATTGCTCCATGTCTATCACATACGTAACACAGGTGAGCTGGGGCAAGTTGTCCAGCAGTACAGTGCTGTGTGGAAGTACATGGCACAACACATGCATGTGCAGGTGTCCATGTGTATGTGTACAGTGCCGCTGCTGACGATCACAATGGACACAGACGTGATGTGTACTGACATATACACAGTGTACAGGTGAACAGTAGCACAGACGTCACATGGGGACATATGCCAACTGATATGGACATAGGTGCAGCCAGGTACACATGTCCATGGCAGGCTAACATCTACATGGTGCGTGCACAGTGTGATGGGGTGGCACACAGATATGATGTGACACCCAGTGCTCAATGGTGTGAAGCCACAACATCGGCTGTGTCACCGCCACGATGCCCTTCACAGATCACTGTGCAGATGTCGCATGTCATAGCGATGCATTTCCAACAGTTGGCCAGCACAGCAGTGTGAATGTGACCTGCCACCATCATTATGTCTTCCAGATAATGCCATGTTCCGGCTTCCACCATTTAGCCGACAGGAGGAGGAGGTCATCATACCATACCTCCAGAGTAACTACAACGCCCTGTTTAGCCATGTGCCACAGCAGGCACAAGAACGGCAGGAGATGTGGGAGGAGTTGTGCAGGAGGGTGAACAGCGTGCGGAACCAACCGCAGCTATCAACAAATCCGCAGGCACTGCACAGACCTGATCCGGCATGCAAGACAGCGTGCTGCTGCAATCGCCAGGCAACAACGTGGGACAGGTGGTGGGCCACCAACACAGCCCCCACTCACAGCTACGGAGGAGCTCCTGGCTAGTCTGGGGACACCCACGAACAACACGCAGAAACACCTGCGTCCATCGTGGAGGTGGGTGTCTCCCAAGCTATGAGCCTGGAGCTGCATGGTAAGTCAGTGTTGCATGTTTGTATGATAGGCGACGGGTGTGGGTGTCATAGTACAACACATGATATAGCAATACATGCCAGGTATATGGCCACACAAGATGCAAACCATTGTATGCTATGTTGTGTTAGCAGACATGTGCATAGCACATGCAACCACACACATGCATGATGTGTCATGCACAGTGCTGACCATGGAGATAGTAATGGCTAATGTGTATACCTTTGTGTAATGCCTTTACAGGTACGCCTGGCGTGTCGCAAGGCCAAGGGTCTGTTGCAGGTAAGTCTGTTGCCAGTCAAACGCATGTTCTGCTGTATTGATATTCCCCATGTGTCTAGGCATGACATGCTCACCTGTGTGTGCCCCTGTCACGGTATACAGCTCGCACCACCCGACATACACACCACCCATGTACAGTAGATACACCCGTTACCGTAGAGTGGTATGACACCACACAACCAATTGGTGTGTTACGTGCATTCAGCTATGCATACAATGGTGTAGGTGTTACACAATGGCTGCATGTGTAGTATGCATTGGTATGCCAGTGCAGTATGGACACAGTACCACAGAGTGAGCTGTGATCTGGTCAGAGCACAGGTGTTACCAATGTGACCCATGCCCCTGCATCGGTGCACTGCGTTGTGACATGGCGCATGCCATGTCCCATGCACGTGGATGTCTGGCTGCAGCATTGTCACACCATGATATGACCTATGCACAACATAGCAGACATACACACTGTCAGCATATCCGTAGAGAATGTGACACGCCACACTAGTATGGGTGTATGTCACATGGGCCACCACAGGGCCGTGTGCACAATGTCTACCACACACAATTGTCAATGAGTCAGACAGACAAGGCCATGGTTGATACCTACAGGCATGTTGCCACACAGCACATCCACAGTGGGTACTCACCATTGCACCCTGTACACACATAGTGGGTTCATCAATGTAGTGGACCCCTGGACATCTGATGTAGTACACCAGTGACATGACATTCCTCTCCACAGCTACTACAGGTGCCTCCAATGTCCACCATATATGTGCTGCTGAGCAGCTGAACTGGCTTACAGACATGGCAATGTAATGCGCCCAGGTCACGCATCGCACAGACACATAGCTGTGTCCTGCTACTGTGCAGTGGCACAGAGCCCGCACCACACACCGTACAGCTATGCACACAGCTCACAGCAAACGTACCTACACAGACATCACTGTTACACATACATTGTATCTGTACACTGTACACATAACACTGCACCATGACAGCCATCATGATGTGGTGCATGCGGTGGGACACCATCTTCACACGTCCACATGATACCGCATGTTTGCGGTGTACATTACATACTGTTGCCAGCCATGTGTACTCCCAACTTGCCCGTGGCCACACGGTGTATCACGCTGATGCATGCAAACTACCATGAATGTGTGTACTGCATGCCTACTAAATGACACCTGCCTGTTGTACTGTCCCCACCAGGGCAGTGTACATACTGCCACTAAGAATGTCTGGTCTGCATTCACTGGTCTGTGTTGTGTGAATGCTGCATGCCACCTGCATAATCACATGCATGCTGTGTGTGTGTGTGTGTGTGTGTGTGTGTGTGTGTGTGTGTGTGTGTGTGTGTGTGTCTGTGTGTGTGTTTGTGTGTGTGTGTGTGTGTGTGTGTGTGTGTGTGTGTGTGTGTGTGTGTGTGTGTGTCTGTACTGTAACCGATGGTATGTCTTTGTATTGACAGGTGCTGTAGGTGCGTTACCCTCCTGCGGTCAATCTGATGCTAGTGTCCCCACAGATACTAGTGGTGATGAGCATGTGCATGAGGCACAGGCAGGGTCGTCACAGGCAGAGACTGTGCCACTGGAGAACATCACACATACGTCCCTTTCATCCCTGCACACAGTTCAGATGCCGACACATACCCCAACACCGTTGCCCATAGATGACGGTCAGTCAGCGCCTGTTGTCCCCGAGCAGGAATGTGTGGTGGCTGCAGAAGGTGTGGGGACACACGATGTTGCCAGTGTAAGGACTGGTGCAGTGCCACGCAGGCATGTGGCAGGTGCTGCCCGTGGGGAGCACCGCTAGACATACACCTGCCGTCCAGGGTGCAGCAGCTGGTATAACCAGACGCATGTTCCAGACTGTAATGGCGGCGCAGGCACGTGCGAACGGCAGAACCAGGAGGGCAGAGGCTGCAGAGGTCTGCAATCCGTGCACCTAAATGACAGCATCCAGGCATTGGCGAATGCACAACAGCATCTTGCCGATGTTCTGGATAGGAGATTGGGCGATATGGCTGGTCTCATCGACCGAGGCCTGGCCATCCTTGAGCGTGCGCACTCCGTGCAGGAACACCAGGTAGGGGTGGGGCATAGGGCACGTGGGCGTGTGCCAGCAACACCACCTGCTGCAGGTCAGCGTGTGCGTGCCACCTCCCATGCCCACACAGACAGTGATGGTAGCAGTAGCACTGCAGCTGCTACCACACCATCCACACCAGGACAGAGCAGGCCACGTGGACGTGGCCCTGGACGCCCCCGTCGTGGGCACGTTTCCAGCGGACATGTGACATCGGAGAGTGGACAGTCTGTACCTCCACCCGGTCGTGCCCGTGCGACCCCAGGCAGGCGCGGGTCACTTCGCCGGCAGACACAGTGAGCCGTAACACCTGCACTGTACAGTCAGGGGCTGCCAAGCATACCCCGTGTAGGCATCACAGATGACTGAACTGTGTACACACACACCCACACACAGCAGACACAACTGTAGGGCTCCACCACACCCACATGCAATCTACATAGTCATGCCCACTCAATGCACTGGCCCTTACACACACACATGATGTCATCTATTGGTACAGCCCATGCCTGTGGCACACATATCACCCTGTGCAAATGATTAAGTCTCTGCCGCATAACTGTGAGCCACACCATCAATGCACGGTTAAGCTGACATATTATGATGCACAGGGTGGACACGATAGTGAGAGGTGTATGTGATACCTGTGTCCGCATAGTACGTGCTGTGTATGTTGTGGTGTGTGTGTATGGCTGGTGACAGGTGTGTATGTGATGTGTTGTGCACGGACATCATGCAGCAGACATACCATGCAGGACAGGTGCAGCATTCATTGATATGTGTACACAGTATGTGTGGTGGTTACATGTGTAGCACCATGTCGGTGCAGTTAACCCGTATGATACTGATGGTGTACTTGCACGTGCCTACTGGGAGCACTGTAATTAGTTCCCCACGTGTAGTCGTGGTGTACCCACAGGCATGTCTGGCAAAATCAGCATAGCACAGTTACCCACATCTGGCATGGACCCCTACATAGGTACATAGGCACACATGAACGTGACAGGATATGTGCCCTACAACATGTGTGGACCTAGCATGACTGTGTGTGGCATCTAACACCCCTCAGGATGGTGATGCCATATCCATCAGTCCCCAGTCCCTGGTCTAGCAGTGACACACAGAGGTTGACTGGCGCATAACTATAGTCACACATCCACACGACAGTAGCAGTCCTGGACAAAGGCAGTCAGGGCCTTTCCTTCACATGGCCTGGCACTCCTCCCCGTGTTGTAGTGTGTGTCTGGCCGTTACCCTGTTCCCCCAGCACGTCCCACTCATCTTTGGGTTGAGGTGTCTGACAGTCGCTTCTGTGCCCGTGTTCGCATGGGGCCTGGGAGGTGGAATGTGCCCATGTCACCCAGGTCAGACATGGCCGTGTATGTCGGGCACAGATCACCACGGAGCAGCTGTGCTGTGCAGATCCACAGCCAGTGTCCCCTTGGCGGTGCACCTTGTCACACATGTCCTAGCAACGTCATCCGCGTCTTGTGAAACGCTTATGCGGTCCTGCCGAGTGCTGCAGGCGCCAGGTTAGCTACAGGCGACATGTGCCGTTGTACGCAGTCATTGCACTGGTGTGTGATGTGTACAGGGTACAATGAACACCCTGATGTGGTTGCCATTCCATCCAGACCAGGAGGCCACAATGGAATGTCTTCACACCCACATTGCCATTGTGTGTGTTGACAGAGGTTGCCAACAGGTGTGGTAGCCATTACCCTGAACATGTCCACCATCTTTAATGGCGTACCACCTACATGTGACATTGGGACGAACATGTTCTTCACACTGGGTAGGGCTGCACCTTCTCTGGCATTTGGTAGCAGGCCATGGCTCTGGCACCAGTCAGCCATGTCTATGACACCCTAGGTGGATGTACGTGTAACATGGGGTGCTGGGTATGTCGGCCGGTGCGTAGTCATCTGCATACCTTGTCTGCTACAATCCCCCTATGATTGCATGCACATTGGAAGGTCGGATGCCATCTGGCAGGGTGCACAGGAGTGAGCCCTGTGGCCCTCCACTGGGTCCAGATATGAGTGTGACAAAGCACCTTCAGCACCAACCCTGTGTGGTGTGACCTCCAACCTGTGTGAGAAGCATCGGGTGACATATGTCCCCACATGTATGCTGGCGAGCCTTTACATGGGTCCCATGTGTAGTGTGCTCTGAACGCTCCCACCAGGTCATGGTACTGTGTGCAAACCCACATATCCCCATCAATGGCCTTGGTGAACACTCCAGACTGGACGAGCAGGTTCGGGAGGCAGGATCCGCACTTGACTATGTAGTTGTGGGTATGTTCCGCATTGGCTGTACACCGCTATCTGTAACCATGACCACCTGTATGGACCTCCACACAGCTTTGCAGACAACACTTGTCAAGCGTATAGGGTGTGGCTGTTGACAGTCCATAGGAGCACTACCCTGGCATAGTGGGACCACAGATGCCATATGGCATCCATTGGGGACATAGGCCATAGTAAGGCTAACATGATACAGTGGCCGCATGTGTGGGCCGAGGGCCTCAAAGAGGATGGGTAGCACACAGCCAGGGAAACCATCGGTGCCCATTGCTGACGTGTCAAACGCCATAGAGATATGGGATCACCCCAGGCCATATGACATGTTTGGGAGGATACACTCTGGTGGGATGGATATGTTCCCTGTTGGGGGATGTATGCATGGAACATGTCCTGTGGTATGCAGACAATGTCTGTGGGTGCAGTGACTGTTGTACCATTCTGGACCATTTCCAGGCAGGTCTGTGTGCCCCCAACCATGTCCTTACCACAGTTAGGGAAGGCCCTGTGGTTGTCTCATGTGCCCTCTGCAGTACCACTCCCACGAGCGGACCTGGATGTTGGTATGTGGGGCCGTATGGTGACGCCGGTATGAATGGGTGATGGTTTCCCTGGTACTGTCATTGCCCTGCCATGTAGTAGCTCCAACTGTTGATGTACAGGTAGTCAGTGGCTGCGGTCCACCACACCATGTGCCTACCTGTGGTGGACAAGGTCCTGATGTCATCATGTTTGCCTGTTGCAGACATGCATGTGGGTGGTCGGGGAAGGCATTCGGTAGGCGTTTTCCGGTCTGGCCTCTGTTCAACATTGGCATGGAGGACATGTAGGGTACCACACCGGTCATATGATGTGTGTGGTTTTCTGTGGAGAGGTCATCACTGAGGTCCCCCATGCTGGTGTTGGTTACAGTGAGTGGATGACCAGTGGATCCACTATACGGTCTTGCATCACCATTGAGGGCTGTACATCCTGTGTGGGGCCTATCCTCACCATGCGTGATGGGCAGAACTGTCAGACATCCCCCCCCTGGTATGTATGGTGCATGGCTGTTTAACAGTGGCCAGGTGTGTGAACACCTGGGACTGCTGGCGTACTGTGTTGCCATGGGTAATGTTCCCAGGCTATGTATGGGTGGTTCATGTCACACAAACGGTGCTGTTGTGAGAGCATGCCCACTCACCAGTGTCCTCAGGACATCTGTGAAGGTATCCTGTGTTTGTGAGGGTTGTCTGTAGCATGCAACAAACTGTAGGCCAGTCCTACACATGGTTAATTGCACCTACATATTCCCCGCAGCAACAACAACGTCTGTGGCATGACCGGGTTACTGTTGTGTGGCCGGACACACAGGATGGTCCGCATTCCGCCACCCATGCCGTCGCACCATGTGTATGCATGTCTGATCTGTGCCGACTCTAAGTGTCTGAGCATGCCCAGTAGGCAGCTGTGTAGATAGACACACAGCACAGTGCACACCGCAGCCGCCTGCAGTAATACCCCGGTGCATGCCTCTATCCCTACGCACGGCCACGCCTGTGGCATGGCCAGGTTTCTGTTGTGTGGCTGGACACACACGACGGTCCACATTACGCCACCCATGCCGTCGCAACATGTGTATGCATGTCTGCCCTGTGCCGAGTCTAAGTGTCTGAGCATGCCCAGTATGCAGTGATGTACTGATCAGTAGTTACTTGTTATTCTCGACTGCAGCACTAACGTGTTAGTGTACGGGGAACTTGGGATGGTAACAGACTGCGTGACTGGGGACTCTGTCCGAACACCCGAACGGGCGCATTGCCTTTGCAAATGATACCACTCACGTAGGGGTATGCCTCCTGACAGCGCACTGCTCAGTAAACTCGGTAGCGCTCTGTAAATCTTTCATACTCTTGTGTGTTCATGTAGATAGGCGTAGGTTCGGCCCCCGTCCTTTCCGTGTGTGTGTGTGTGTGTGTGTGTGTGTGTGTGTGTGTGTGGCTATTGCCAACTATTGTCTTGCGGGGCCGCCGCCAGCAGCCTACAAGCATGCCTGTGACACAGCCTGTTTAGCAAACTCGGGTAGCGCTCTCTGCAATGCTTCCACAGTAGTCATTGTGTGTGTGTCTGTGTGTGTGTTTCCATCTGCCTCTGCGACTGATTATGCTTTTAGACGCCCGCAACACATGCCTTGGCTATTGCCAACTATTGTCTTCGCGGCTGACGCCAGCAGCCTACAAGTATGCCTGTGACAGCTCTGTTTAGCAAACTCGTAGCGCTCTGTAAATGCTTCATACAGTAGTGTGTTCATGTAGATAGTCGTAGGTTCGGCCCCCGTCCCTTCCGTGTGCGTGTGTGTGTGTGTTTCCAGCTGCCTCTGCGACTGATTATGCTTTTAGACGCCCAACACATGCCTTGGCTATTGCCAACTATTGTCTTGTGGCTGACGCCAGCAGCCTACAAGTATGCTTGTGACAGCTCTGTTTAGCAAACTCGGTAGCGTTCTGTAAATGCTTCATACAGTAGTGTGTTCATGTAGATAGTCGTAGGTTCGTCCCCCGTCCCTTCCGTGTGCGTGTGTGTGTGTGTTTCCAGCTGCCTCTGCGACTGATTATGCTTTTAGACGCTCCGCAACACATGCCTTGGCTATTGCCAACTATTGTCTTGCGGCTGACGTCAGCAGCCTACAAGTATGCTTGTGACAGCTCTGTTTAGCAAACTCGGTAGCGCGTTCTGTAAATGCTTCATACAGTAGTGTGTTCATGTAGATAGTCGTAGGTTCGTCCCCCGTCCCTTCCGTGTGCGTGTGTGTGTGTGTGTTTCCAGCTGCCTCTGCGACTGATTATGCTTTTAGACGCTCCGCAACACATGCCTTGGCTATTGCCAACTATTGTCTTGCGGCTGACGTCAGCAGCCTACAAGTATGCCTGTGACAGCGCTCTGTTTAGCAAACTCGGTAGCGCGTTCTGTAAATGCTTCATACAGTAGTGTGTTCATGTAGATAGTCGTAGGTTCGTCCCCGTCCCTTCCGTGTGCGTGTGTGTGTGTGTTTCCAGCTGCCTCTGCGACTGATTATGCTTTTAGACGCTCCACAACACATGCCTTGGCTATTGCCAACTATTGTCTTGCGGCTGACGTCAGCAGCCTACAAGTATGCCTGTGACAGCGCTCTGTTTAGCAAACTCGGTAGCGCGTTCTGTAAATGCTTCATACAGTAGTGTGTTCATGTAGATAGTCGTAGGTTCGTCCCCCGTCTCTTCCGTGTGTGTGTGTGTGTGTGTTTCCAGCTGCCTCTGCGACTGATTATGCTTTTAGACGCTCCGCAACACATGCCTTGGCTATTGCCAACTATTGTCTTGCGGCTGATGTCAGCAGCCTACAAGTATGCCTGTGACAGCGCTCTGTTTAGCAAACTCGGTAGCGCGTTCTGTAAATGCTTCATACAGTAGTGTGTTCATGTAGATAGTCGTAGGTTCGTCCCCCGTCCCTTCCGTGTGTGTGTGTGTGTGTTTCCAGCTGCCTCTGCGACTGATTATGCTTTTAGACGCTCCACAACACATGCCTTGGCTATTGCCAACTATTGTCTTGCGGCTGACGTCAGCAGCCTACAAGTATGCTTGTGACAGCGCTCTGTTTAGCAAACTCGGTAGCGCATTCTGTAAATGCTTCATACAGTAGTGTGTTCATGTAGATAGTCGTAGGTTCGTCCCCGTCCCTTCCGTGGTGTGTGTGTGTGTGTTTCCAGCTGCCTCTGCGACTGATCATGCTTTTAGACGCTCCGCAACACATGCCTTGGCTATTGCCAACTATTGTCTTGCGGCTGACGTCAGCAGCCTACATGTATGCCTTCGACAGCGCTCACGTCAGTTAACTCGGTAGCGTTGGGTAATTTATTCATACTGTACTGAGTTCATGTAAATAGAAGTAGGTTCATCTCCCGTCCCTTCCGGGTATCTGTGTGTTTCCGTTGCTTTCGACCATACATCTGAATAAGCAAATTGTTACAGTGTTCACAATCAACAGTGTGATATTTAAAATCATGTTAGGACTCACATTGTTGTTTGTGAACATTCGTAGACATAGCATATTTCCTGCACACGCTGGTGGAAACAACGAAAACGTTGCATGTTTTCATGAACTGTTCAAATGTTACGAAGACTTGGGTTGTGTCGAACTACGGTGACTATTCTTGCTGCATGTTTCCGGTTTGTTTGTGTTGCATAGTACAATATCATGTAATACGTGTGTTCATAGTATGCTTTCTGTGATGGTGACATGTGTGTGTTTCATTAGCAGTGCCTCTGCTTTCTATGCTGTGGCTACATCCCCATTGCTCGCATAGAAAGTGACAAATGGAAGTGTAAGGGTGGACATTTAAAGCCTGGATACTTCCATGTTATGTGTAAGTCTCACGGGGCCAACGGGTGATAGCGCATACATGTCTATGAAGTACCTTTGGATACCATATGCGACCTGTCGTGGACGAAATGTTTATGTTGACTGTTCCATCTACCTATGTGTGACATTGTTTGGGGCCATAGGGTGCCAGCAAGTCTTCCCTGTTCATTGGGTGTTTGCCATGTTGTATTGACATCAATCCTATTAATTCACCGAAGGATGTCTTTCTTTGGTGTCAACGCCATAGTTTGACCATCCTATGTCATTCCCAGCAGACGTGGAGATTGTGCCATTGGTAACTTTACACAGGTGACCCATCTGTTCCACTGTATGGAAGCGTGTGATCCCCATAGATGTGCTGGCACATGGTGTGTTGTGTACTGGTATCTGCCCAGCGGTCTTTCTTTGAATGGGGTGTGTGTACTGTACACCGTATCTGTATTCCCTGGGTTATGCCTTGCAACAGCTGTGGGATTCCCCCAGGTTGGCAGCTATGGGTGCCATCTTGGCCGTACGCTTGTCCATCCATGGGAACTGCCTACTGGACACTAGTATCGGGCTGTCAAGATTGCACAGCTGCATTCTGCATTTCCGTGGATGATCGGTATTAGTATTGCGGCAACGATATGCCATGGCCACGTCCGCACACGGGCCCGGGACGGTGAATCATCTGCCAATCCACACCGACACCCATATATGCATACCCACGATCCCATGTCTGCAACCGTCGACAGTACCCCTTGCACACCCTTCATGTGTGCGGAAATGGGATGTGGACGAAGTGGTATGGATGCAGCAGCCTGGGGAGTCCTATTCATATGTCCTGCATTTCATGGACGGCTGTCATCACCCTTGAAGACACCTGTGGTGCACATATCTACCTGTGCCGTAGTCACGGCTGTCACCTCTTCCGGTTCACACTATGTTGCTCACACTCACTTAAGGAGTAATATTTGGGTCCTGCAATGGACACCGATGTGCATATGTAAAGTTTAGGACATGTTGGACTGTGTCCATTCGGCCAGTGGGTTTGACTGCCGCCGTATGTTCCCCATTCCCGGATGTCTGTCCACCTACCCATATTATGTAGTGCTACGTAACCCGTGTCCTTCCACAATCTACCCATAGGGTGTTACTGTAGTCCTGCAGGTTGGCAACAGCTTTACATAATCCTCACAGGTACCATTGTGAACTATCCGCCACTGAATTGTCAGTATAACACAGCCGGTACATGTAGAACCTATGAATTCATGACAGTATGTCGGTTATGTGTGTGAACTCCATATTTTAGCGATAGTATGGCCTTCCTACTTGACGTTGTTGGTGTGCCATTAATATGTGTTCCGCAGGTCGCAGGTATGTTCCGCCGAGTGGAGGCGGGTGATCCCCACATACTGGATAGCACCTTCGCTGCTGTGTACGCTGGGATTCGCATGGCAGGATGGATGTCTACGGGGTGTATGTACTGCTGTTTCCATCTTTATGTCCTGTGTCATGCCCTACTACGGCTGTGTGATTCCACCAGGCTTGCTATTATGGGTGCCATCTTGTCCGTACGCTTGTCCATCCTTGGGAAATGCCTACTGGACACTGATGTAGGGCTGAACACATTTCACACATGCCTTTAGCATTACCCTATGGGTGCTTTGCATCCTTACTGGGGACTAAGGCACGTCCTGTACCCGCAGCCCTCCCACGGGGCGGGACAACGGATTATCAGCCAAACAACACCGAGGCCCATTTTGCATACCCAGGATACCAGGGCTGCAACCCCCCACGGTACGCATGACACATCCTTCATGTGTGCGGAACTGGGATATGGACGCACATGTATGGACACGGCAGTCTGGGGACCTCTGTTCATATGTCCTGCATGTCATGGGCAGGTATCATCAACCTTAAACACGCTGGTGGTGCATATGTTCAGCGGTGCCGTAGTCACGGTATGTACTGATTGGCTTTTCTGGCGATACTGGCAAACAAGTCAGAATTTTTGGAGTCCTACAATGGACACCGATGTGCATTTGTAAAGTGTAGAACGTGTTTGACTGTCCCCATCTGGCCAGTGGTATTGACTGCCGCTGTATGTTCCCCAGTCGTGGATGTCTGCTTGACTACCCATCGCTTGTATGACATGGCCTATCTATATCCACGTGCTAGTATGCGTAAATACAGCAAACCTTGCGTCCTGCCCATCTTCATAAACGACATTATGGAACATATATCGGCTGAAACAGACACTGTCAAATACGATAGACTCCACAGTGAAAGGATACTGAGCTCTCTCAACTACTAACATGGGGCACCGCCGAGTACGGATGTCATGACATAGCCGTCCTAATTCACTTCCTTCAGAGTCGGTTTAAAGCGAATTAATCAATAAACCTGCTCATAGTTAGGTGGACAGTGCTCCAAGTCTTGATTATAACGTGACATATACATATCAGTGTTGCATGCCTTACTTCATGGAAACAATAATACGGCAACAATGTGTTAATATATCTACAATATTGGTAAATACAATCAGTATCCGGACACATAGTTGATAATTGGTGAGAGTGCACCTTAGAATGTAGTGTGTTGATCAGGTTATTGTATATCGATGTGTATATTAGTAGCATTACGATAACAAAGCATGGAATCAATAGGTACTATTTAAGCATATATTTGACAATTATGAATGTAAACGTGTGGAGGAGACATCCGTAACCTTCCTGGTTCCACTGGATCACACACGCACACGCATACCGCATGTCCGGATTGTGGGTTACGCGCACGCGTTACGCATATCCGTATTCCGTTTATATATGTTTACAGTGTCTGTGTGGTTACGTGTTTTGCGTTACTTGTGACTATTCCGTAACATATGTCTGATCCGGTTGACGGACGTGTGCAGAAAGCACTTACAGCTTTATATATGTAACAGTCTTTGCAGCATGGACGCTTTACGTACACGTGCACATCTATATGTTCTATAGTCATAATTCCAACGTGACTGCAGTCACGTTTGACACTTACTGTGACCAGTGCACGTTAGCTGTTCGTTGTCATTAATATGCATACCCGTGGTACCTATGTACATTTACATATCACCCCCCCCGCACACACGCACGTCACAGGCATCCATTCCCCTGCTGGGAAAGGTGCGGTACTGCATGTTGAACATTCCTAATTCCCCCTCGCTCATGGCCCAGGATGCATATGTCGTCACCACAGGGCTGTTCAGATGACAGCTGCTTATATCCCATATGCATACAGGCCTTCGATTGTCAGGGTGTTGCTGTGGTGCTTTGGGTTTGGTCTTGTCCGCCCACTGTACGGGACCGCCCTGACCCTGTACGAATGTTAGATGAGTCACATGGGCACGTTTTGTCCGTGTCCATGGTACCATGTCACGCCCCCAATTAGTCTTAACCGTGCGCCGATTGGCCCGTGTATCCGTTGTAGATCTCGTTATACTAATTGCACACGGTCTGATCGAACTAACCTACTGCCATTACTAACCCTCCGTATGTATGGGCTGTGTCGCAATATTACAAGGGTTTAACATTGCGTGACTTTCACTGAGCCACAGACATGTCCGTTGCTTTTTGGCCCAGTTCCGCTGTGCTACACACATTTAACATGGCGTAACAGGTTGAACAGCTCAGACACGAGGACATCGGGTTGTCCGTCGTTGTCTATTATTGAATGTCTCTGTGGAGTTTGTTTCACAAAGCGACACATTGTCGGCATTGTTAACGGACATCTCGCGCAGTACGTCCGCACCGACGCGGGTGACGTATGTCTGCCTTTGGCCGGTGAACAGGCATTATGCTGTGCCATTATGTCTGGGGATATATGGTTTCCTTCCTTACGTAGATGATGTGCCATACTAGCAATGACCCTAGCGATGACCCGCCTGGGTGTGTGGGTACTGCTGTATTACCCACGGGAAGAGTGGCCTTAGGGTAAGTGGTGACCTAGGCAGAGGTTGCCACCGATACGTCACCCGCTACCCCCCTCCTGGTCTACCTACACCAAATAGAGTCTGGAAAGGTGCCCCGAGTAGAGCAACACCCTAGACGGCTACCTACTCGGCCTATGCCTAAGGCCGGCTATGTGTGTGGTCCCTTGGGCATCGGACTCAGGAACGTGGCACGTCTGCCGTTGGTATGTCCAGCATTACCCACATCCAGCCCCAAGGCAGTTAACACAACATCCATGGGTCCACATGGTGTCCCAGCTGTGCACTCCGAACTCTATGGGGAATTTAACCCACACTTCGGACAGCTGTGTAATCCTAGCCTCACCTCAGGATACGTACCTGAGTAGTAGCACAGGGCGACTGTAGTCACACTCCACATAGATGGTGCCTCCACTGACCCTGGGTATTACCATACCATTAGTTTGACAAGCCTTATCTGCAAAGCCATGGAGATGGATCATAATGGGACACATAGATGAGGACATAGGGGACCCGCATACTTTGGATACAACCCAGTTTAGCTTGGTCATAGTCAGATCATGCCCTTTACACATGTTTCACTTTGTAGAATCAGTCACCAAGGCCATTGCTGAGGGTAAACCAGTCCATACAGCCTACCTCAACCCGGCAGAGGCCGTCGACACAATACCCCCCTCGGGTATACTTGATAAACCCGTCATCTTGAATGTAAATCCATACATCGCCCTATGGGTTTCAAACGGGCTACGTCACAGAACACACATGGCCATAGTTGCTGGCGCCATGTCATACTCACAGCCAGTCACAGGTGGTGTCCCATGGGGCTCAGTCCTGGGTCCACTATTTCCAGCATCTACGTTTCCAATGTACACGCACACACAGGGGGGTTATGGGTGACAATGTTTGCATACGACTGCAAACCGGATGCCAAGGTCAGACACACATCTGACACAGATATCCTTCAGGAGTGCCTCACAGATGTGGATAAGTGGTACCAGAGACATGTCCTACTGCTAAATGCCAGGAAATGCATAGGCATACCCTTCGGGATGAACAAGGTTACCCCGAGCCACCATATAGGTGGCAGTCCACTGAACACGGAGGGGGTTACCAGTGATCTGGGGACACGTGTTGTTGTTAACCGTTCGTTAGACACACATGTTGCTAACATAGTTGGGTAGACCTTCCACATTGGCCACATCATCATGAAGGGATTCACATCTAGATCAGGGGAGGTCATTGTCCCCTTGTACTCATCACTCAATAGACCTATGATTGGGTACAATGCCCCGCTCAGAATGTATCTGACCCAACACCTGCAGCAGCTGGAAAGGCACCAACAGTTCTTCGACAAACGGATGCAGGGTCTCAGGTATATGTGTTATACTGACCGACTGAAAGGATTCCAGCTGTATACAGTTGCATACCACTTGCCCAGAGGTGACCCGTGCCTGGCATGCACGGCTAGGTCGAACCCAGATCTGATGACTATGCTTCACGTAAATAAGGTAGATCCTCTGAACCACAAGGGCAGCTGACGACACCTTGACACTGTCATTAATCGAACGTGTTGTTGGGACGGATTCATCACCCAGACACTCACTATGCTGTGGAACGACATCCCAGTACATGTGAGGGCAAGCACCTCGCTGGCCTTCTGTTAGTATTTACACATGGATGTCTGGATTGATTTATTTCTGTAACCTTCTAAATGAATGTTACATTAGCACATTGTGAATCTTTACATTTCGTTGGTCTATTTTACAGTACTCATATTCATACGGTTTATGTGTATATATTATGGTTCATTCATATTACTAGGTGTCTGCAGTTCTGTTAATATATTGGCACAATCCGTAGGACATATACATGTAGCTTACACAGTCAGACATTTGGAAAACATTTTATGTTGGTTCATGTTTCATATATGTACATATATTTCCATTTTCCGATGAATACTGTACCTTCAGCAGCAATGTCTGTTGTCCTCACTGTGTGGGATGTGTAACCCAAGTAAGGTTTGTTCGCTTGTCTGCCTTTAAGGCATGTAATTAGTACCTAGCACATCTAATGTACCAACCAATTAATGCTTGTAAATGTAGTAGGTTGGACTACATTGTATGTAGTCTGAATAAGTCTGCTTATGAAGCAGACGAAGTGTGCTCCAATAGACTATGGTGACTGCCTTTAATTCTTGGTGTGCTCTGGTTGGTCACTGACGGTCCCTACAGTACCTGCCTTTGCTTTGGACTTCATCGGCTGGTTGTCTGTGTTCCTTGTATGGGTAATGTCAACTGTAGTCCCTATGTGTATGACTTGTGTAATGCTTTACTACGGCAGTGTAATTCCACCGGGTTTGCATTTATGTGTGCCATCTTAGTCATACGCTTGTCCATCCATGTGAATTGCCTACTATACACTGGTATGGGGCTGTACACATTTCACACCTGCATTTTGCATTGCCCCGAGTATGGTGTGCATTATGAGCAGAGAGTGACGTATCTCCTACGCACACGTCCCACCCACGGGGCCGGACAAAGGATTGCCTGCGAAACAACACCGAGGCCAGATTCTACATACCCAGACTCCCTTGACTGCAACAGTGGACAGTACCCATTACACATCCTTCATGTGTGCTGCAGTGTGATGTGGACGCAGCTGTATGGACCCGATACCCTGGGTATTTCTGTGCATGTGTGCTGCAGTTCATGGACAGCTATCATCAACATTGAACACGCTTACCAGCCTTTGTCTACCTGTGACGTGGTGACGACAATTAGATCACATGAGTAATGCAGGAAGCTAGCAGGCATGCTCTGAACAGAATTTTTGGGTCCTACAATGGACACCGATGTGCATATGTCAAGTTAGATGTTGCTGGACTGTGTCCACCTGCCCAGTGCTTTTCACTGCTGGTGTATGTTCCCCAATCGCGGATGTCTGTTTGACTACCCATTCCACATGGTGCTACATAACCGGCTGCGTTAGTACTGTGAACAAATGACATACATCCAAAGATGGTGGTTACCAACTGCTTCATATAAACCTCAGACATCCCAATGGGACATAGCCGTCACTATATTTCCAATATAACACCACCAGAACATGTTGCTTACCTATGCATTCATGTAACCATGTTGTCTTCGTAGGTGGGAATGCCATAGTTTACACATCCTACGTGACGCTGTGTGTGTGCCATTAGTATGTGTTCCACAGGTCGCACATCTGTTCCGCTGTACGGTAGCGGGTGCTCCTCAGTCTGTTGCTGGCAGACTGAGTGCTGTGTACCGGTGTTGGCACGAGTCCGCTCTGTATGTGGAATGTCAACTGTGGTCCCTATGTGTATTTCCTGTGTCATGCCTTACCGCTGCTATGTCATTTACCGGTTTGCAGTTGTGGGTGCCATCCTGGCCATACGGGTGTCCATCCATGACAATTGCCTACTGGACACTAGTATAGGGCTGTACACATTCCACACCTACATTTAGCATTCTCCGGAGTATGGTTTGCATTATTAGCGGAGAGTAAGGCAGGTGCTACGCACAAATCCCTCCCACAGGGCGGCTAGAAGGATTGCCTGCGAAACAACACCGAGCACAGAGTCTACATACCCAGAATCCCTTGACCGCAACAATTGCCAGTACCCATTACACATCCGTCATGTGTGCGGAAGTGTGATGTGGATGCAGTTCTATGGACCTGGTACCCTGGGTATTTCTGTGCATCTGTGCTGCATTACATGGAGAGCTATCAGCAACATTAAACACGCTATGTGCATATGTGTACCTGTGACTACAATGAGTTCCGTTAGGTGATTAAATAAGGCGGAAGAGCTGTCTTTAGACAAATTTTTGGGTCCTACAATGGACACCACTGTGCATATGTAAAGTGTAGAGCTTGTCGGACTGTGTCCTTGTGAGCATTGGATTTCACTGATACTGTGTGTTCAGGAATCGCGGATGTCTGTTTGACTACCCATTCCACATGGTGCTACATAACCAGCTGATTTAGTACTGTGAACAATTGACATACATCCAAAGATGCTGGTTAACAACTGCTTCATATAAACCGCAGACATCCCAATGGGACATATCCGTCACTGTATTTCCAATATAACACCACCGGAACATGGTGCTTACCTATGCATTCATTTAACCATGTTGTCTTCATAGGTGGGAATGCCATAGCTTACATATCCTACTTGACGTGTGTGTGCCATTAGTATGTGTTCCACAGGTCGTACATCTGTTCCGCTGTACGGTAGCGGGTGCTCCTCAGTCTGTTGCTGGCAGACTGAGTGCTGTGTATGCCGGTGTTGGCACGAGTCCGCTCTGTATGTGGAATGTCAACTGTGGTCCCTATGTGTATTTCCTGTGTCATGCCTTACCGCGGCTATGTCATTTACCCGGGTTTGCAGTTGTGGGTGCCATCCTGGCCATACGGGTGTCCATCCATGACAATTGCCTACTGGACACTAGTATAGGGCTGTACACATTCCACACCTACATTTAGCATTCTCCGGAGTATGTTTTGCATTATTAGCGCGGAGTAAGGCAGGTGCTACGCACATCCCTCCCACAGGGCAGGAGGAAGGATTGCCTGCGAAACAACACCGAGCACAGAGTCTACATACCCAGAATCCCTTGACCGCGACAATTGACAGTACCCATTACACATCCGTCCTGTGTGCGGAAGTGTGATGTGGATGCAGTGCTATGGACCCGGTACCCTGTGTATTTCTGTGCATCTGTGCTGCATTACATGGACAGCTATCAGCAACATTAAACACGCTTGCGGTGCATATGTGTACCTGTGACGTCAATGAGTTCACTTAAGTGTTGAAAGAATGCGGCATTCCTGTCTTTAGACAAATTTTGGGTCCTACATTGGACACCACTGTGCATATGTAAAGTGTAGAGCTTGTCGGACTGTGTCCTTGTGAGCAGTGGGTTTCACTGATACTGTGTGTTCAGGAATCGCGGATGTCTGTTGGACTACCCATTCCACATGGTGCTACATAACCAGGTGATGTACTACTGTGGACAAATTACATACATCCAACGATGCTGGTTAGCAAATGCTCAATTTAAACCGCAGACGTCCCAATGGGACATATCCGTCACTGTATTTCCACTATAACACCACCAGAACATGTTGCTTACCTATGCATTCATTTAACCATGTTGTCTTCATAGGTGGGAAAGCCATAGTTTACATATCCTACTTGACGTTGTGTGTGTGCCATTAGTATGTGTTCCACAGGTCGCACATCTGTTACGCTGTACGGTAGCGGGTGCTCCTCAGTCTGTTGCTGGCAGATTGAGTGCTGTGTACGCCGGTGTTGGCACGACGGTCCTGCTTTGTATGTGGAATGTCAACTGTAGTCCCTATGTGTATTTCCTGTGTTATGCCTTCCCGCGGCTATGTCATTTACCCGTGTCTGCAGTTGTGAGTGCCATTCTGGCCATACGGGTGTCCATCCATGACAATTGCCTACTGGACAGTAGTATGGGGCTGTACACATTACACACCTACATTTAGCATTCTCCAGAGTATGGTTTGCATTATTAGCGGAGACTGAGGCAGGTGATACGCACACATCCCTCCCACGGGGCGGGAGAAAGTATTGCCTGCGAAACGACACCGAGCACAGAGTCTACATACCCAGAATCCCTTGACTGCAACAATTGACAGTACCCATTACACATCCGTCATGTGTGCGGAGGTGTGATGTGGATGCAGTTGTATGGACCCGGTACCCTGGGTATTTCTGTGCATCTGTGCTGCATTACATGGACAGCTATCAGCAACATTAAACACGCTTGCGGTGCATATGTGTACCTGTGACGACAATGAGTTCAGGTACGCATTGGAATAACACATTATTCGATTCTTTCCACAATTTTGGGTCCTACAATGGACACCACTGTGCATATGTAAAGTGTAGAGCTTGTCGGACTGTGTCCTTGTGAGCAGTGGGTTTCACTGATGCTGTGTGTTCAGCAATTGTGTATGTGTGCTTGACTACCCATACTGTGTTGTGCTACAGGAACCATGTCTTCCGACACCAGAAACCAATGCTATACATCCAATGTTGCAGGTTAACAACCACTTTCATACCATACCCAGAGGTCACGATTGGGAGGTATTGCCACTTTGTTATCGGAACAACACCCCCAGACTGTGTACATCATCGGAACTTTAGGCCAGTCTTACCGGCCATTTCCAATTGTAATTGGCAGACACATGTCAATACATGTATGATAACACATATTGTCATGCAGAAGTTGATCTATGTTATTTGGACATTGGCTTCTGCTTTTGGCATCCGTTGCTGTGAGTGTTGCCAGTTACCATACACATCGCTTGCTCAGAGGCAGACTACACACTACTGCGCAGTACTGTGGTCTCCTTTAAGGACCCTGAGCCAGTGGTCAATGGTACAGCAGCCACTGCATAAATCACATTTGCCATCTACCAGTACCTACAGGACTGCATGAGCCAGTCATTCACTTACCCAACTGTGGTTCACTGTACCAATGCCAAGCATCCAGTGTGGTGTACCCCAGCCATACACAAAATGTACAACACGAGGAGGTGGCTACTACAAGGTGGAGCAGACACCTTGTGAGGTGTGACACCCTTGGTCATCATATGTGTAGACTTACACACTGTCATGAAATAGTCCATGGCACATTCCACAGATATACCTACATGGACCTGGCTAACAATCATACCACCTTCAGTTGGTATGCTGGACACCTGTGAGCTCAGTCCCACATATGCTCTGACTGGGTTCACATAGAGGTGGGGTTTACTCAACATACACACATTGCCAACATACAGGCTGACAAGTCCAGTGAGGACATCTCCACACCCTCCCCCACACATGAAGAGATGTGTGTACCACTGGTTTGTGGTCACCTAATGTTCTGTGACACACAGGTGGGACATGCTCTCTCCAGGGTAGTGGACATAGCATCGATGAGACCAGCTGGTGACCCCGCTGTGTACTCCACTATCTCGGTTATGAATTAGACCCACAGTTAGGACAGCTATTTCTTTGTAGCCTCACCTCAGGTAGGGTACCCAGGTTGTGTCACATGGCAACTGTAGTCCCACGTCAGAAGGCCAATACCTCCACTGAGGCTGGTTATTACTGTCCCATTACCCTGAGGAGAACTATCTGCAAAGACATGGGGAGGGATCATACTGTGGCTCGTACCTGACTGCATAGGGGACATACTTACTTTGCCTCACACACGGTTTGTCTTGTTCAGGGGCGGTTCATGCCTTTAAAGCATGGTTGACATTTTCAGGACAGTCGCCGAGGCCACTGATGGGGGTGTTGCAGTCCATACAGCCTACCTCAACCTGGCAAAGCCCTTCATCACATTACCCCCCTCAGGTATCGTTGATAAACCCATTGGCTGGGATGTGAACACGCACATCACAGAATGTGTTGTAAACTGTCTATGTGACACAACCCACACGGTCATAGTTGCTGGCAGCATATCAGACCTACTGCCTGTCAGAAGTGGTGTCCCATGGGGCCCTTCCATGTGTGCACTCCTGTCATACACCTACATCTTCATGGTACAGGCACACACAGGGGTGCTATGGGCAACAGTGTTTGTAGATGACTGCAAAACAGGTGCCATAGTGGGACAGACATCTGACACAGATATCCTTCGAAGGGGCCTCCCAGGTATGCATATCTGCTGTCAGGGACATGTCCCACAGCTAAATGCAACGTCATGCAACATCATACCTGTGGAGAAGTACTAGGTCACCCCTGTCCAGCATATAGGTGGCTGTCCACTCAGCACAGGGTTGTTTACCAGGAATCAGGGGACAGTGTTGGCGGTCACCATTCATTCCACACACACGTTGCTATCGTGGTTGTGTGGGTCTTCTACATTGCCCACCTGTTGGTGCAGGGATTCACATCTACATCAGGCTAGGTCATTGTTCCTTGTACCCATTACGTGTTACACCTATGATCTACTACGTTGCCCCATTCAGACTGTATCTGACCATACACCTACAGCAGCTGGGAAGCCCACATAGGTTGATCGTTGTACAGATGCAGGATGACACCATTTTGTGTAATGCTGCCCCACATGTAGGACCCTGCCACATCATGTCACATACCTGCTGTTTGGTGTTGACCTGTGCCTGACATACAAGGCCATGTCAACCCATATGTCATGTGTATGCTTCACCTACTGTATCCGCATCCCTCAGAATCACTAGGGCAGGTGACATTTACCTTGTCACGGTCATTCATGGGATGTGTTTGGGTGACACATATATCACCCAGACAATCATTATGCTGTGGATCTACATCACAGTACATGTGAGACAGACATCCTTCCTAGCCTTGTTCGCAGCTATGTTGTCCATTGGATGGAGAATTGCAGGTATAGGCCAGGGATTACATCATTATCACTGCTTGACGGAGATACAGCAATATCATGGGTATTTCATCTGAGGCACAGAAGGTTGGCAAAGTCATCCTAACTATGGTGTAGTATTATGGCTGGGCCTGGGACGATAGCCTACCCTGTACCTATGGCCGTGTGAACCTATATTCATAGTTTGTCACATGTACAATTGTCTATCCACTATAGTCTTTCGCCACTGTATATTTCTGTGGCACATGATTGTCCTCTGTATTACATGCAGGTATGCTGTGTACGTTGCACATACGTCACAGTTGGTGACAGTGTATCTGTGTCCCTAACACTGTGATACTGAGGACTACCACACATCCTTCACAGCATTACATGCATATGTCCATTCTATTCTTCTTTGGCCTATGGGGGGGGTGTTAAGGCAAACATTACTCAAGTCCCTGTTTGTGCATGCTTCATGTTGGTGTTTGACCAGGCTCCGTTGCAGTCATGTGTTGGACAGTAGTGTGTCTGTGTGTTTGCCATGTGTTTTATTGCCAGTACATCTGTGGGAGGTGTAGTTGGCACATGTTCCTCTTTGCAGGGACACCCATCCTGGTGTTTGTGTCATGCATCTGCACTTGGCACGTGCCATATGTCCTGTACTATTCCCACAGTCGTGTATGCCTTCATGCACTACTACTGCGTGTTACTGGCTGTGTGTATGTGGTACACATGGACATTGTGATGTTTGTCTTGACCTATTCCAATGCTAGAACGTAAACATCTGTCAATTAAGTCTTTTAAATCACACTGTAACACTCATTCGTATTTTCAACATGACACTCATTAACACAGGAAGCTGGGATTAATAACATTTTATTACTGTGCAGCAGGAGGCAAAGGAGTATGCAGTCAAAGTTTAGACATTTGTTCAACTCTATACATGTTACATCTGTATGAGCATTCTGTATACTATCATCCTTTGCACACATTAATGATGTTGTCAGTCACAAGGCATTTACATTGCTAGAGTACAGAACATTGTATTCCTACAACAGTGCTCAGGTAATGCTTATTACATGTTTTCCCATGAGGATAGCCCAACCTTGCAAGCCACATATTCAGTTAGACTGTACTTTGGTAAGTTCTGCTCTGACACGGTTCCAACACTGTTCATATTCAGTCCTCACTCCGTGTCCTACTAGGTTCCTGTGTCTCTCTGCTGAGCAGCTGTACTCTGTGTTACAGCTCACAAGCCTATCCTCCTCAGTAGAGGGATGACAGATATACCTGTACATACATGTATTATTCTCTAACCGAGCAGATGACTAATGCTGACTGACATACACCTGCTGCACTGGTTACTGCTAGGGTTAGGGTTCAATCACACTGCAGCTAAACTACAAGCAATTACATGCATGAGAAGCTGTACTGCTATATTGTCAGGTAGAATAATATGCATTATACACTATTAGCTTCTAAATTTGCACGTCATATTATGTTTAAATATGTATTTTGCTAACATTCTCCCTCCTTTGATTGCTTCTACTCTATCCAGAGACATATACAACATTATTTCATTCCTGGCGTCTTCCTCTGTGGAACGTTTAACTAGGCAAGTAATTTGATGTACATTGCAAGTAGGATTGCATTTTCTATTGACAAATACCACTACAGGTCTTGATACATAGTCTCGGTACAGGTATGTTGCCAGAGTCCCTGACTAATACTTACATGCACAGTATCCCGCACTAGACACATGCTCCCAATATGAGCAGAACAACACAAATGGCAATCATGATATTCAGTATGACTGACCCCATCCACCCAATGGTTTGTGGAAATGGTTCGGCAGTGGGTTTGGGCCTGGTTCCGCCATGGATGACACCTGCTATATTACCTGTAGGTGGGCGTTGCTTTTGGTCTCTTCATGTGGTAGTTGGACACAGCGATCTTCTTCAGTAAGAGCGCATTACCAATTCTCAGCGCCACGGTGCAGTCGTGCACTATTACATTTTGTGACACAACAGTTCTCATTGCATCCAGTTCATCAGTCACATGTTCAGGAGCGTGAAGTCACATTCATCCTTCCTCCGACAGTTTTGATAACTTCCTCTGTTCCCTGATTGATTTCACTACTCCAGAAGCTGGGGGTGTTCCAGCCCATGTTGTGACGCTGTCACTGAAGTCCATATGAATCGGTATTCCTTTATCTCTTGCAGAGGACTGACATGTCAGAACAGCTTCCATTTCACCCACTGGCTTAGTAGGTGTCTCGACTGTGTTCCCAGTTCTTTGAGCTATATGTGTTATAGTTCGTTTAGCACCCACAGGCAATTGTACAGTATGTCATGTGACTGGAGCCAGATAACCCAAATAACAACTGCCGGACCAATTCCCAGGTAACCATTGCTATGCTTATTTCCCACAAACAACATTACTATATTCTACTTTATTACTGATGGGGTTACCTCTGCATGTAACAAATTCCTGTCTCGAACAGAGGACTGTTTTACAATTCAGGATGTTTCTGCACATCCTTCAACATTGTTCTCATGATGTTTCAATACAAATTAGGAATGGTGCTACAAGTAGTACTGTGATCTTTGGCTGTTATATGACATTCGTAAGACACAGTTATGTTACAAATACTCCCACCAACTGAAACTGTACCATGTTTATGATAACATACAATTCCTTTTTGTGTAACAGGTAAGTATATTGCCACGTTGTCCTGTGATCTCACAGAACCTGTATCAAAGTGTAGATATTCACAAGTCTCAATCTATCCCCGAGGGGACAACATGCATCGGAAGTCCTCCATATGATGTAGGTATGGCAGTACAAACACAGCAAGTTAATGTGTTCCTAGTCTCTATATGCACACGCATCATGCCTAGGTATCTGTTGAAGTGTGGAAGACACTCTGTGGCCAGTTCGTCACGTATCAGTATTTGTATCCGTAGTTATATGCAGGTAAGGTCCCGAAATTGTAACGTAAACACAAACATGGTTAATAGGTGTATAATCATTAGGACAGCAAACATAAATGTCTTTGGGGTTGCTTTGTATTGTTATACAGTCTTCGCCGGGTGATTCGGGCTCTTTGGTATATCAGCTACAAGATGTCAATCAGACTTGATATCCTTTACCAGTTTGAGAAATGTGAGGTGGACCCAGGACGACCTCTCTGCAAACTTTACTGCGGTAGGCGCTGCCAACAGTACGCGGTACAGACATTCGCACTGTCCACTTGGCAATAATGTTCTTTGGATAACAGTGACATACACACAGGATACTGGTGTCAGCTATGCTTCCGTCTTCGTTTGCTCTTATCTGTAACAGACTTTAACTGAAGAACACTGTTACTAGTTAACAATCCTCTCATGTCACCTACTACTGAGTCATCGACCTCCGGCTCTGCAGGCATGACAGCTTTCCACTCTGGCACATGATATGCCATTCCACATACTACTTCGAAGTGGGTGCAGCACTTTACATTTGGAACTGTTGTCATGCTCAGCAATGCTAGAGGTAGACAGCTCATGTAACTCGTCTGGATGTCACCCACCAAACTCCTCTACTTATTTCTCGATTCCATTCTACGCGGCAGCAGTCGTGCTGAGTGTGGGTTGTACATGCAATTGACATTCATGGTAATACGAAGTAATCCCCCAGGTAGCGTGATTGTCTGGTTAACTACATGTGTTCTATTGTCACTGTAGCTTCTTTACAGCATGCCAGATCTAGGGATACTTAATTTTACTGGCACCTTTGCCACTGCTGCTGCATCCGGATTACTGGTTGGGAATGCTTCTACCCATTTTGATTATATATATGTGTAATCGCTAAACAGTATTTGTTCCCTTCACATTTATGCAGATGTATGAATTCCATACAAATAGTACGGAACGGTTAGGGTGGTGTGGGTAAACTCACTCCCTTCGGTTTAAATACTCCCTGTGCATGATATCTACGGCAAACGTGACACGCTGCTGATGAGGTTTGTATGTGGTTCGTAATTCCGTATGTTAGGGGTATTCTGTTAACCAAATGTACCATCCCCCCTGTTGAGACATGTCTCTACCCATGGCTCCACAAAGCCGCATATCTGAATATATTAGACGTTAATATTGGCTTTATCACTGTGGATATGTGCAGTCCGTGTTCAAGGATTGCTCCTCGTCATAACCACGTCGGCTTTTCTGCTTTCGTAGTTGCTGTTTGCATTGTTTGTACAGTTTCTACATCTAAACAGTCTGAGGTTTGTCATTCCTCATTCACACAGACACTTTCCAACTGTGACGCTGCTTGTTTTGCAGGTGCATGAGCTCATGCCTCAACTCTCCTACTGTTATCCTGTTGCTTTCTATGCCCTGCACATTTACAATTACCTACTTCAGTGGGTAACTGCATGTAGTCTAATGCATTCAGGTTCGATGCGCATGATTAATCGATTTACCGTGGATGTTATGATTCGCCTATTCTTCCACTGCTGCTCATAAACATGCACTGCACAGACAACAGAATGACTATTGGGACATATGTCCACACATCATTTTTCCGCTACAGTACAAGCACGCGTGTTAAAGCTATCTATTCTGCTGCTTGAGCAGACACGTTATGCTGCAGGGTTTGGCCGTCTACAATGTCATTATCAATAACTACTGCATAAACTACTTCATTCATTCCTGTAGGACTCTGTCTACATGATCCGTACACATTAACTGTCACCTCTGCATCATCTAAGGGTATACCAGTGTTATCATGTCTGTGTGTAGTTATTTAATCCATATCGTATAGGCAACTGTGTGGTGTGCCATACACAGGTGTCAGGCGTGACGCTGATAGGTTTCATGTTGTACAACGCGTTCAATCACCATGTGAGGTTGACTCAGTGGTATGGTCAGACATGACAAATGTCTAGCACGAGTCAGGAATTCTATCTTCTCTTGCAGCGGATTGATCGCAACTGCATGACACATTCTCACAGTGAGAGGGTGGTGTAGTAACATTACGGCCGGGCCTGTACTGCCATGGGTGCTACAACAACTGCCTGTACACAATGTGGCACTGACCATGCCACAGTGTCCAACTGCAATGAGTAGTCAGCTATTTAGCGTTGCTTACTTCCTGCTGTTGCATCAAGACTGACGTCATATATCTCCGCTTACAATCTACGGTCTGACAACATGTGTTATGATTATTCACGAGACCTACTACAGCTGTTGAGGCTATCAATCGTTCTAGTCTGCATAACACTGTTTCTGCTACTGTAATCGTGTACTATGTGTTGTGCTGCCATAAGTGTATTAAAGGTTAAGGCAAACAATACAGCGGATTCCACAGCATTGTTTGGTATCCAGATTTAACATGTGTTAGTCGGGCCAGACACGACATCATTCCCTTCTTGTTAGTTGGCTTGGGTGCTTATTATATTGCTACCTTCCTATCGTCATGTGATGTTCTACCCTACTTGGTAATTGACCTGTATTCTCTGTAGTTGCAATTTATGCTTGCTTACTTTATGTCCCTGTTCTGCTGATAATCTCATTAATGCTATTGTATTTTCCTTACATTGCTGCTGGGTAGGGGCCGCAAGCAGAATATCATCCAATTAAAGTGGAGCTTGACTGGCCCCGGGTGGTGTTGACACCAGGATGTAGCTGGCCATCCCCTGTGAGAATATCGTTGTACTTTCACAGTAGCCCCGCGATAGCCGGGTATGGCTGTATCTGTCACCCTGACTGTACAAGCAAAGCAATACGGACTATGTGGATGTATAGGTATTGCAAAGTAAGCATAGCTTATATGTACCACGGTAAGATACTTCTGTGGCATGTTCATAGCATTGAATATAGTGTGTGGGTCTGGCACCAATGCTACCCTACGTATTCTTACATGATTTACAGCTTATACATACTGTACCATCCGCCATTCCCCTTTTGGTTTCAGATCAGGAGATACAGGGGTATTGCATGGTGAATAGCGATTACTTTGTGGATGGGGAATTCCCTCTATGACTTTGCAGATATCTTCTGGTGTCCACGGTCTATACGCTACGGGGGTTGGGTCCTGGCCTTCCTGTCCTGCATGATGGTTCGGTACTTCAATTAATTGACAGATATCCTCACTCTGTTGTAGTACTGTGTTCTTACTCGGGTGTCCCTAGGTATGTTACGTGTTCGGGATGTGGTTTCAATAGCTTCTATTACATTTGTTCGTTGTGCTACCTCTGTTGCCACAGGATAACGTGTGGGGACTAGCCTGCCCTCCCGCTTAATATCCTGCATGTGGTATCTGCGGTGGTAGGGTGTTGTGGGGGGGGGGCGATCGGTACTACTGTATTATGATCTTCTCTGTGTATGTATGATGCTTAGCCATTTGTAGTGTTCTATTCCCTTCGTACACTACCTCAGTCCACCGATGTGCATGACGGATACCCAATTGTCGCTGTTTTGTCGCCTGCACATCTTAGGGCTGCCACCTTTTCCAATGCACAATGTGGGACATTAGTGTTCGCAACGTGTAATTTGCCTGGAAAATGCATACCCACGGCCAGTACATACGACAGGTATTCACGTTTTGCCAGGAGAGCGAACAATTGTTGTAGCATTTCAGTTGCTTATTCTGTTTATTATTATATTTTGCTGTTCCACATACAAATTTACTGTTTTATGCTACCATTTTGATATATATCTGAAATGTTTGTCCTGAGATATCAGGACATTTGACATTTGTTCGGTTTATTTACAGGACACGGCTGGCCAGAGAGGGCATATCCCTCTCAGGGTGGAACAGGTGTTTACCTTGGAACATATGCATCAAATTTTCAGGGATTACAATGTTTCAGTAACGATATGTTGCCTAATATACCATCAATGTCATATTTATTAGCCCATTTTGCTGCGTAACTCACATTATGTGCTCTCTGCGATTGCATATTCTTCACGTCACCCGTCAAACGCGGATCACATGATCTGTTGCTTCAATAATCTCCCATATCCTCTACACGACTGCTACGTATCCTTCTGTCATAACACGTGTGTCTCCTTCCCTGTATCCACTGTAGTGTCTATAATCACTATTTACTCTGCTGTGTGTTCCCCTGACCTATGTTCAGATTTAACAGTATGTGGGTAGGTCTTCGACCCGATATCGCTACTGTTAACAGAAACACAATGTAGTCTGGTCCCTGATCTACAATAGACGCAAAAAGGCAGACACTCCTTACCTGGGCCTCCTGTTTAAGGCTGCACGTTTTCTTCTTGGGATCCAGTTTTCCGCTTTTCAGCCACAGATCAGACAGTAAACAGCCTCTTTACACACAACAATTCAGTCGGAGGTCTTTTCATTCAAGAAGAACCATTTCTGCATATTCTCCAGCGTACATGTCTAACCAGCCATGCACTCTGACCTGTAGCTTACCAAGGGAATTCCGGATTACAAGGATCACAATGTGAAATAAGTTGTTACAACCAGACTGTAGTTATCAGTAGGCTTTTCTAAGTGACAGCCGATAACACAGGAGGCTCGGGTTCAGAACGTTTTAGTAGTGTACACAGGCAGGCTAAATAATATACAGTCCAAGTATGAGAGTTTTGTCTGACTCTATACAGTAAGCAGTTTCTTTATATAGTGTTTACAATCAGCTTTTGCCCACCTTACTGACGTGGTCGGTCACAGGGCATTTCCATCACTATGGTCCGCAATAGTCTATACATACGTGGGTGCTGGGGTCGTGCTCTTAAATTGTTTTCTCATGGGAATAACACAGCCTTGCAAGGCACCTTGTACATTACAGTATCCTTTTGTGATTGTAGCTGTTTCAAGGACCCTAGACTGTTACGATACAGTGGACAGTTAATTTCTTAATACGTTGCTTTGTCTCTCTGGTAGGGAGTTGTACTGCTATCTTCGATAGAGCTCACAAGGCCATCCTCCTCTGGGGAAGGAGTGCTGTTATGCATGTACATACATTTATTGTTCTGTAACCCAGCAAATAATTAATGATGACAGACATGAGCCTGCTGTACTGCTTACTGCCAGGTTCAGAATTCCATCACAGTACAGCTTAGCTTCACCAATTACATGCAGGCTTAGTTCTACTGCCATATTGTACGGTACAATTCAATACATTATATAGTATTTTGAGTGTAAACTGGAACTTCATATGTGTTTCTATATATTTTACGAACAACATCCATCCGGCCATATGCATGTTGTTCCGTCCTTTACCTTGACCGTGTGTATTTGTCCGTCCAGCTACGCTAATCTCCACATGTGATGTCCCAGTTTCCCCTTCTTTGCCTGTAGCACCCTGTTAGGACGTCCTGTTTGTTAGGCACCTGTTCCGCTATATGTGATCGACTTCACAGCAAAGATAATCATCGATGGGGTGGTCCAACGACCCGACTTGTCCACATGTGTACAGTTATGTGCACCGTGTCGTATGCAAACCTAGATGGTTTGGACGGGTACATACTACATGCGAGATGTACACATTCTGCTGACACATTCACATGCAGCCATTTACATATCTGTACCTGCGGTGGGTTGGGGACATGTGGGTAATGCGTATTTGCCAGCGTGGCATTGCCTAACACAAACATCTTACCACAGTTCAGGTATGCACATTGTGTGTGGTTGTATAGCTGCACACGGATGCTAGCAGGTTTGGGTGCAGGGGTATACATGGGTGTGACTGACATGTACAATGAGGCTATTGTGTGGTACATCCGAATGCATGGGTTCTGCTTCTGGATATTACACTTCATCATACACCATCCAGTGTATGCAACAGAGACGTTGCTGGGTCTGGGATATGTTGCTATGCACATGTTTGCCTGTGTTTGAGGTATCTTGCTTCCTTACTGTTGTTATGTCAGCACAGCTACCCGGCTATGTACTGTCACTACTGCTTGTGACCATTATGGTTGGCACCTTTTCCAATGCCCATAGTGGGGCATGTTATGTGGGCACTTCGAAATTTGCAGGACTACACATACTCAGGGCTAGTGCAGTTGACAGAACTTCACTTGTTTGCCATACTATGAGCTTATTCTGTAAGCGTTTGGGTTCCTTATTTATTTTCTTATGCCATGTCTGTGTTCCATATCGTAATGTATATGTTTTATGCTACTATTTACATGTATATTGCGGGAATTTGCGTGGCAGGGGATCGGAGGTCATTTTCCATTTTTACGATTGTTGCAGGGACACGAATGTCCAATCAGGGACTGTCCATGGCACATTGGGACAGCAGGTAACCCTGGTGACCATGCCCATGTCGCTACTGGGGTTTCCACCTTTTCCATTTTCCGATCTGGGATATTTCCGGGACTCACATCTGACTTTACAGGCCGACACATACAAACGGTCACTATATAGCATGGACATTCACTTGCTTGCCTAAATAATATGCTTATTATTGTGGCAATTTTCGAGCTTATTCTGTATTTTGTGTCATTTAGGTATTTCTGTTACAGAAATAACCAATTCATGCTACCATTACATTAAATACGGGATATCATTGTGTCCTACAATCGTAGCACGTCAGCCATTTCTAATACGTTTTGTCGGGACACAACTGTCCATGGAGTGACTGCCCCAACCAAAGTGGGACAGGTGGTGACCTTAGTCGCTGCTCCTATGTCGGTGCGGCGCGCTGACATGCGGCTGTACACCTTCTCTGAGTGTAAACACTGACAGTGCATTGCGGGACAAACGCGGTCTTATGCGTATCCTTTACTCCTTGGACGGGTACACTTATGCCTTCGTGGCTTCTATTTGCTTCTCCATTAATTTGGGACGGGGACTATGTTGCATACTGTACATGCGTTTCATTCTGCACAGGACCTGGCTGCTGCCATTACTATTGTGGGCGGACCATGGCTGTCAGCACATTAGGTTGCTCACCTCATGCTGGCTTAGACACGCCTCCAGACGCATCCTACCTGGGCTCGCTCACGTACACTACGTACGTGTCTGTGATTCCGGTGCACTCTCATTAATATGTATATGGCGCTACTGCGCCGGATATTCCATGCACCGCCGGCGCAGGCCTTACGCCGGCCTTGCGCCGAGCTTCATGAATCCCGGGGATTGGTCTGAATGCCGGGTGATATTTAAGAAAAATATAAAAATATTTTTTGCAGTGGCAATATTATGTGAAAAAAGTAGAGAAAGAAAAATATAAAACCACATATAATGATGCATTGGAAGATTTAGAGCATAATGTTAGAAGGTACTTTGAAAAAGAAAAAGAATTATATGACAGAAATCAAGAATTGTTGTATAAGCAAAGATATCTTTACAAGTAAAAAGAAAAGTATTGACTTACTTAAGCAGATTAGTAATGGAAGATGGTAGTGTAATGAGAGAAATAAAAAATGTAAAAGGAGAAATAGAAAGAACTTAGGAAAAGATTATGAAACGTGTAGTATAATATGTATAAGAAATGTTTAAAGAAAAAAGAAGGTAGTGAAAAAAAAAACATGGAAAGTAAAATAGTTAAGAGAAAAAGAGAATACAGATTTGGAAAAAGAGATTTCTTTAAATGAGTTAGATAAAGTATTAGGACAAGTAAATATAGATGTATAAAGAAGCATGTAGTGGAATATTTAAATTCATATGGAAGAGGAAGATAGAAGAAAATTAAAAACTGGAGATCAGTAGTATTGACTATAAAACCAACAATCTGAACAACTTCAAAAAGCAAAAATCCAATGCCAGTCTCCTTCACTAAAAACAGTTTAACTGCTTTTGTCAATAGTATTGAATAATAATGATTATACAATTTTCATGACAATAATAGAAAAGAGATGTGAAACTGAAATGGGAAATATTATGGAAGATAACAAATGTAGTATAAAGGGGAATGGTTGTCAAGAATTATTAATAATAGAGAAATTGTGGATGATATGAACATAAAAGAAGAAGTGAAAATCATGATAGGAGACCTTAAAAAGGCATTTAACATAACTGTATAAGAAATCTTATAGGTAACAATGAAAGAATATAATATAGGTGAGAAAGTTAGGAAATTATGCATGCCAGCATATAGTAATAATAAAGTAAAAATACATGTATTGGCTGGTTAAGCCACGAGGTACATTTGAAGACTGGTGTTAGTCAGAGATGTCCAATGAGTTGTATATGCTTTACATTAGTTATAAAAGTGATAGTATGTGAAATAAATTACAAAATGAAGGAGACATGGTATATAACACCTGAAGGATTAAGAATTCCAGTTCTGTTAACATATGCTGATGACATTATAATAATTGCAAAAACAAAATTTTGATAAAATAAGTAATACGTTGCACAAATGAATATTAAGAGATAATAGTGATGGTTTTAAATAAAGAGAAAAGTAAAGGTTTATGTGATGTAATAAAGATTAATTGTTTATATTTTATAATGAATGTAATTTCTGTGTTATGTATAAAATTTGGGAATAAAGATGAATGCAGAATTCAATGGGAAAACAATAGAAGAAATAAAGCAAACATCTTTTCCAGAGAATATATAAATTATCATTCAGAAAATGTCTTATTTGATTAATTCAATACTAATAAGAAAAATAACATACTTAGCAAGTGTATTTGTGTTGCCAACAGTATTTGAAAAGGAATTATTGCAGATATTTTTCATTTATGTGGGGTTCTAGATTAAACCCATTAAAAAGAAAAGTTTAGAGTTAATTAACCCAGTGGTATACCACTGCTTTATTCAATTTGTACAAAGTGTTAAAGTGGATAAATGAAAAAGATGAGAGATCAGTACTAAAACTGTATAAATATAAGTATGATAAATGCTGGGGTATGGTATAAAAAGAGTAAAATAGAAAGAGAGTATATAAATGAAGAAAAATATGTTTGTGGAAAATAAAAATTGATGATATAGAAAAAGATAGAAAAATATGGTATAAGAATGCAATGAAAAATATTACTATATAAAACCATGGGAAAATCTAACAGATGAAAAGATTAAAGCTATAAAAATAAGAAGCAAATGGTGTAATCAGAAAGTAGAATGTCAAGATTTTTTGTGGAGACTGGTAATAGAAATACTGCCAGTAAAAGGAAATATGCCATATAAAAAGAAAAGTGATAGAATATGTTTGCATTGTGAAGAAGAAGAAGAAGGTATGGAACGTGTTTCTGAAAATGTAAAAGAGTAAAAACATTATTGGATAAATGTGTAAAGAAAATTTTTTTGAAGATATAAAAAAATGGATAAAATAAATATGGATATTATAAGAAGTAAAGAATATGTTAAAGGAATAGATAAAAACTTATTTTATGTAATAAACTCAACTCACCTTTACTCATAAACTAATAAACCACCCTCTCCAAATCACATCACTCCATACAATTCTCCAACCCTACCACTCTTCCAGACCACTATGCTCCTGCAACAAAAATCTACTCCAGGTTACCAAAGCCAAAAACTAAGCAGGTGAAACACTATTTTCCTGCGCTATATCCAAGCTCTGGTACAACCTTCCTACTAACATAAGTACCCTTCCTTCCTGCTGTCTTTTCAAGACTGCACTTAAATCTCACCTAAATTCTTACTGGCTTTGTCCTTGTCCAAACCCCGACTAATAACCCTCCCCCTTTTCTCTCCTTTCCCAGATTTAGATAGAGTATCCCCTCTATCACTATAAAACTGAAGTGAAGATTACTCACTGCTTGTTAATCCTTCCAAGATTTAGTAATCATTTAGTCTGTTATTATTGTTATCTAGTTACTGTTTAGAAAATTTGTTGCACCGTGTTTTACTTCTTATTTCTCAATGCTTGTAATTAGAGCCTCTACTCAATTTTACCTAATTTGCTCCTGTATTTCTCCATGTCATGATCACCTCTACTGTATACATACCTTGATTGTTATTGTTTATCATCTATCATGTTAGTCTGCGGAGCATTTCTCCCTGGGCATCTGCTGAAAAAAGACCTGTTCCAGTCGGAATTTCTCTGTAAACAAATGTAAATAAATAAGTAAATAAATAAATAAATAATATAGGTTATATGGAACGAAAGAATAAATTAAATTATGCTTAATGGTAAATAGATTTTAGCACCAATATTAAGTAAAATCAGTTGATGGTCATGGAAAAAAGCAGTGGGAGCTAACAAAGATGAGCATTTAGTATGATTGTATAGGAAATTATGAATATGTGTAAACAGGTTTATATATTATATATTTGTACATATGTAAATATTTGTAATTATGTAAATATTTTGTAAATAACAGTTATTTCTGAATATAAATGAAGGACCCCTACTCTTTTTGATAGGTGCTGTGGGGTCTTTTCCATTCACCCGAGCTACCATTAACTCAAGCAGATGTCTCAGTTTAATATCTCATCCAAAAGGGGGCCCACCCAGGAGTGCAGCACCTCCAGTTATGCTGCTCTACAGTGTCAGTAACTACTCTACCTGGTGTAGGAAAAAAAATAACAGTCTACTGCATCAAAGGCAAGTGTGCCACTTACACTGCAATATTTCATAATTTTAAATTTTCCATTGACTGCCACTTACACTGAAATATTTCATAATTTTAAATTTTCCATTGGCAATTTACAAAAATCTTAGACATTGTTACACTGGGCATGCTCATATGGACTTAGGAAACAGTAATATAAAAACAATTCAACAGCACCAACATTCAATAATGTGTCATAAAGGAGGACCAGTCACAGTTTCTGATGATCTGGTAGAATGCCATGCAGTAAGAAATGTTTATGGAAGCCCTCATCTGCCAAAGAAATGTCTGGACGAAGACATGCAATAAAGAGTGCACACACACACACACACACACACACACACACACACACACACACACTCCCAAAACTGAACATTGAACTTCCTGCTTTACTTAGTTACACCGTCTAGAAAGCACAGTATTAGTTGCAAGCTCCACAGAAGTATGAGTCTTAAGGGGAGATTCCACTTTTGAACAGATGACTTCATCACTGTGTTGAAGACAAACTGCTTCTGTAAAAACTGAGAAAAAAGATCTGTGTTCAAAGTTAAACATATTCTCCTCAGGTGAAGAGGATACTGCACCAAATGTTACACACATAGATGCAAGTTTCCCATGTTGATTATCAAATCTCTTACCTAGCTAGCTATCCAATCTAAAGAGCATAGTATTAGTTGCAAACATTCCAGGAGAAGTCTGACTTGCAAACAGAGAGTGCACTTTTGGCTGGAAGACGCTTTCTTTGTGTTGCAGAGAGGATGCTTCTATAAAAAGCGGGATAAGGGAGCTGTTCATAAAATTAAAAGTGTTCTTCTCCTCATGGGAAGTGGATGCAGTATCAAGTGTCACACACACTAATATACACACAAAAGTTTTCCATGTTGAGCATCAAACCTCCTACCCAGCTAGTTACACAATCTAGAGAATACAGTATTTTTCACAAGTACCACAGAAGAAATCAACTTTAAGTGTGTGAAAAAGCAAATCTGCAATTATTAAAAAGCCACTATTTGGAACAGATGGTACTGTGTATCACAGGTTTTGGAACAAATGCATATGTGTACACAGGGCAGTGTAACAGCACTGCGATTGTCCCTCATAATTACATACTTCTGCATTAAGATTAGATATTGTTTATGTACATTGCTTTATTGTGAGAGACACATACTTGTTTCACAGTACAGGATGTCAAAGAAATTCAAAGTTGTTGCTACCCCATGCTTCTCTGATGTGAGCTAATTTCTCCTGGTGCATCTCATGGTTTGCAGCTATTTCCATTGCAGCTTTACAGTACAAAATGCAAAGAAATGTATAAGAAAGTATAATGACTAACTGCATTGGCTGTCCGGATAAGTAATGCTATATATAGATAGGTTATGGGTCAGTATACTTATACAACAGAGGGGTGTTCCTAGTCCTAAATTCAGCCTTCCATTGGCATCAGATATCCTGCATACGCATTGTAAGGTCACCATAGTGGTGATGACATTGTTCCCCAGTGTGTGTGGAATGCCAGTTGCACTTGAGACAGCCTTGGCTAAGCTATTCCAATCCTCAGCCTTATACTGAGACCCAGTATAATCTGTCTGCAACTATAGGTCTCCATAGGAAGTGTCACAAATATCCATGACTCCTCAACACCCCACCTTCATGCTCTATGTTTTGCACCATTCTCTCCCCTATCAGCCATGTCTGCGAAAGTCAGTCTAATAAGATATGTCTGAAGTGGCACCCAGTTCACACATCACTTGTAAATATTTGTGCATAAAGACGCACAGCCTTGCTAACTACTTTTGCACAGTTGAAAGCATATTGATTCCTTAGACACATTGGCACTACTTACATCAGATAGCAATAAAAGTGTGAAAACATGACATTTATCTTGGCCATGTGTGATGCTCAACCTATGGACACAGGTTCCAATCTTCAACAATGGCATGCTTATTGGCATGGCTTTTAATCCTTGTAGTTTGGAAGGAGAAAAAGGATGCATAGTGATATCTTGTGATGTTGGGGCTTACATCATGCTAAAATATTGTTGTAACAGCTGAGAATCAAACCCATGAGATAAAGCTTGCAAAAATTGAAACGTAGCTTATTAATTCTCATTGCCACAGAGAACTACCTTTTAAGCATGGAAATTTGAGATGTACTAATTTCACAATTAATGGAGACATACTTCAGAGAGTCCTGTATGTGTGTGATTTTACATAGTCCTGGTGGTGATCCAAGTTCTAAATTTAGCCTTCCATTAGTTTAGGAGGTCCTGCTTGAGCATCTTCAGGTCACCATAGTGGTGATGACATTATTTCCCAGTGCATGAAATGCCAGTTGCACTGAAGACAGACTTGGCTAAGCCATTCCAAGCCTCAACCTTATATATGCAAAAGTCAGTATTTGTCATTACAAATATGTTTTCAGATGGATGCAGTTGAATGAGCTGAGCAATGCAGATTGGGGTATGTTACATACATACTGCACAAGACATAACTGTCCTAAGCACATAGTTAGGAAATGTGATGAATTATGATGATTACAACAACAATTATTGTGGCCTCATACATATGCAAATGAACCTTAAATTAAATATCATCACTGTCATGTTTAAGAAATTGAACTCACATAAACTTGTTGTCATATGTGAAGCATTAATGACATATGCTAAGTAGAAAACTTAAGTTACCAAACATTACTGACACATTGCTTGCAATAAACGTTTAACATTATCATTTGTCTTTATTTTACAGTCCTAATCAAAACATTGTGACAAATGAGTTTCTAACACCCTTAATTAAAATATCTTTTAGGTGGATTTGAACCCTTTATCACCTCTGTTCTTTATCTAAAGTCACTTCACTTACACCTTGGCCACTGAAGTAGGTGTCTAACAGGTGGAATTTGACCACTAAGTACTGTCTAGAATGCTGAGGAAAGTGCACAGTTGCCAGGCATGTTGGCAATACATAAGGCAACCTAAACTGACTTTTTCACATTTTTACTTAAGTAGTGAGGCATGTTTGCATCCTGCCAAGCAGAGGGCAAATGCAGATTAAAAAAAAATACATATTTTGAATAATTGAAATTTGCAGATTAAAAAAATACATATTGAGAATAATTAAAATCTGATCTCTAAGAAGGATTCAAATAATGCATCAGGTGCCTTATTTCTCTCAATTCACTTAATTTAAACCTTGTACCACAGAGAAAGCCACATGACAGGTATATTTTCTTCATTGAAGTACTATCCAGAGTGCTGCTGGCCGTACAATGCTGCCAGACATGTTTGTGGCAACCTAAACTTAAATTTTCAATTTTCCCTTAAGCTGTGAAAGTTCATTTCTCACTGCTAGCAGCATGTAAATGCAGAAGGCAATATTTATCAAAAGCATTCACATAAATTGTTTTGGATAACAATTTGATAGTGCATGAAATGAATCACAGTGTATATCTAATGAGCAGAGGTACTACTTCATTAGATTGACACATTTAGCCTTTCCACATCTCCTTCTCACACTACTACTATCACATTTGTCTCACAATAGCAGGACTTTAGGTAATGCCATGGGAATGAAAAGGAGGACAGGTAACACTAGAAATGATTTCATTTTTCACATAGCACACACAATTAATATTAACGTAATTTCAAATTATATATTTTTCTTTCACGTTTAGTCAATACTGACCTTACTGGAGTTTCCCACCTCAGCACATTCATGCACCAAAATGATTGTCCAGATCTATTATGACCTCCCTTGGTAAAAAGATCTGTGTACAGGTTCTGAATCCTTAATCAGATGTACTGCTTCTCTAAGCTCAATATATTTGCACATTATGTCACAGAGATAGATGTGTGATAACTTGAATTTCTTTGATCAGTACTGTCCATAGTGCTAAGGAAAGCATACCAATGCCACTCTTAATTGCTATCCTGATAGCATTCCAAATTAAATACGTCAGGTTTTACTTCAGGAAGTGAACTGCCATTCACTGCTACTGACCACTGCCATTTAACAGAGCACAATGCCAAATCGCATGCAAACATTAAGGAAAAAATACACATTTTGAAAGAAGTACTGTGAATGTACACCTATGAATTTTAATCAAATTTGTTATCTTGCAACAGGAACCTGTATGGATTTGAACCCTCAACCATGGTATTAAGAACAATTATTTAAGATTATTTCAATTACTTCCTGCAGACAAAGACACATATTAGCAAGGAAAAAAAGTGTTTAGATGTACTAAAATGTAACATTATATCAAGTCACATTGAACGTGTAACAGAATCAAGTTATGAAAGTTGCCCTTTCTCATTTGCCAGTAAAGGTCTGAATGACTGGGATATTGCCAACAGTTAGTACTCACACAATATTAAACAAAGATTGCAAACAGTGCAGGTGTATTTCTCTCTTTCAATATTGGTTACTCATTCCCTTTTCTGTCCTTTCCTAAGAGCAATGCTATCTCATTTTTATGCATATGTTGTCTGTATCAATGCTTAATGTACTCCCTTGAATATGCACAACATGTCTTGTAAGAGGCAGTAAGTGTGGTCATTAAAACAGCATTTGAATGTTAGAAATATTGTTCTCCTAACTCAATGCACTTTCAGACTTTTTGACAAGTCTCTTCTCACTGATATACTCTCAGTAAGTGTACATCAAAAAATGGACACTGTAAACACTGACAGACTAATCATAGCCACCTACAAGTCATTAGCAAATAACACTTCTCAACATCTGTCCTTATATTGCTAGAACATGTGCATGAAATTGTGTATTTTCTTACACCATGTTTATATTCCCTACACTGAGTGCAGTTTGTGGTATTTATGAATACTAATAATTTAACACCTCATTTACATACTCACAGTGCTACAGGGCTGACTCTGCACTATATAAATGTAACTGTGTAGCTAATACACTTGTATCGTAGTGGGGAGACTGGATCCAGACAGCTCAATACTACAAACTTCTGGAGAATTATCTGCTTTCTACACTGCATTTTTGTCAAGGTATGTTGCTATTTCTTACATGATGCTTTTAGCATCTCATTAAGGATGAATTGCAACGCCCAATACAAACCATTTATTTATCTTTTTTTTTTTCTCTTTATCATGTACTATTGACATAGCCCATATTTAATTTTTTATTATTTATTTTGCTTTAGGTTTGTTTACTGGGATAATCTAACTGGGTAGAAAGCCCATTTGCAGTGGAGACCCCAGGGGAAAAGTCCCACAAGTTACAATAAATACATAGCATGGAAAAATACAAACTTGAGAAATTATAATTATAATAGTAAGATAAAACCAAGAGAAATTGCAATAATGAACGAATACAAAAATAAGTTGGATAGCTAAAGAATAACAAAATTCACACATTAATACACAATATAGAGTAATACATATCCAGGTTGCTTGATCCAAAAGTTACATCTGGTTCCAGTCAAAATATCATATAAAATTATATACACATATGTTAAGAAGATCAAGGTTGGTTCATATAGTTAAACATTTCCAAAGATGTGTTAAAAAGAAGGTATTTTATTACGGAGAGAGAAAAGAAAACAATTGTGAGTAAAAACATGTTAATATGTAGACAGCATAGTTATATAACTGTGTTAGTGGATAAAAAATGAAATAAGTAAGTAAGAGGTGGGTGATAGCTTAGTATCTGTTATGAGATTAATCAGGTAGAATTTAAAAGAAATTTAAGTAGAGACAGTATTCAGCCAGAATTTAGACAAAAAGCAGAGCCATGATTTAGATAGTTGGGACTTGAGCAGTGGTTTACATTTGTAGAGATTAACAGTGATTAGTATAGATTAGGGGATCAAATTCCATGCCCTGGGAATACAATTGGAGTATACAGAGTCTCCTTGGAAGTTGTTAGTTTTAGTGACTCATACTAGTAACTTATCAGAGGATCTGAGTTGCCTTGTGTTGGTTTGTGTTTTAAGTACGTTTTGTAGAGCTGGACATTTTTCCAGGTCAATATTCTATGTTGTGAGCTATCATAAGTTGGGCAAATATAAGGAGATTGGATAATTTCAGCCAGTTAAGCTGTTGTAAGGCATTACAGTGATGTGCCCTATGTGGGGAGTTATTAGGAAATCCGGTGATTTTGTTGCAGCAAACTTCTAGTTTAGTTAGTTCATTTTCTTCCAGTTTAGTGAAAAAGCATTGGCATATAGGAGGGGAGACAGTAAATGAGTTCTGGCAATAGATTGTCTGGTGAAATCAGTAAGATATGGTTTAGATCTATAGAGAGAACCTAGTTTTATGTGTACTTTTTTAATTACAGTTACCAGATGCTTATCAAATTTCATATTGTTATCAAGTGTGATACCAAGTAGTTTGCTGTGTGCACTGGTTCGAGCTTGGTTTTATTTGGCGAGTAGATTTGAAATGGTGAGTGTTGGTAAGAGGGTTTATTGTTTGTGAAGATCATTAGTTTTGGCTTATTGGGATTCAGGATTAGTTGCGAGCTAGCAAGCCAGGATTCCACAGCAGTAATATATATCAGCTATGTCTGCAATACAAAAAGTTTTCAACAGAATGCTATCTCACCTGTATCTGTATTTTTGTAGGTTTTATGTTATTGGAATTTGAACAGTGTACAACTTCTTTGCAAGGTCATGAATTTTACATGTGTTAGTTCAAAGAAATGTGTTAAGCTTGTGATGTCTATTTGGCTGCCCTCCACAGCAGAGGAGATTGCACTTATGGCACTATAATAGTGTTGTACATTGTGAATGATTATTATTAATGCTGTGATGTATTTCACAGTTGCACCAATGCATTCTCTGCATTATAGAACTGTCATATATTGTTGATATTTTATTTTAAAAAATTGAGGGAGGGTCTGCTTAAGTTGTGTATAGTCAGAGGGAGCATTACCTTTTACATTGTTGTGTGCATGATGGATGCATGCATTCATATATAACTGAGTTAACAGCAATCCTGTCTGTGTATTATATATTTATTTTTTGTATGTTTTCTGTTTTAACTCATACAGGGATTTAGCACCCAAGAAGAAATCTGTACCCTCCAAGCCACTATTCACTGATACAAAAAATGAGATCCATGCTTTACATTGCCATGCAACTTTTACCTTTGGAAGGGGTAGAGATGAACAATTTGCCTGAGAGATGTTATGGCAGCAGTTTGTCAATGATATCAATGCTGTTGGAGGGCATAGAAGAAGTTATTCCCAGATAAGGCACAGGGTAAGTGATATAATAACCTCTGCCTGCTGTAGGGTGGTTGTAGCTACCCAGGAACAGGTGGGTATGTGAGGTGGTCCGGCTATCAAACCACTACTAACTGAAACAGTGGAGTTACTGTCCACTGTCAGAGATCCAGATAGCTTGGCAGAGGGTTCACACAGAATTCTTTGATGTTGGTGCTGATGTGGATGATAGACCCAGAGTGTCAAAAACAACACTTCCAGGTAAGCAAAATACAAGTATCATTGTTATATCTGTATATTCATATATCTGATATGCTGACATATTTAGAGACAGTGATAAATGTTAGTCAGTGGACACAGTAATGGAGAGACAGAGGAGGGTATTGGTAGGGAATTCAACAGACCAATATATTTTTGCATGAGAACATTTTCAGTCCGTACATGTAAAGGGGATTGCTCTCTGTTTCTTGTTTCATTTGCATTGTGATTCTCAGCCTTCTTTCTTTTTCTTTCCTTACATACAGGGACATCTAGGTTGCAGGTTGCAAGACCCCCTGCACATGGTAGGCACAGATTTTGTTATTCTTATTACTGTATATAAGGTAGATTCAGGTCTAACTAACAGTAACATTTGTGTTGCTTTAGCATCTATTATAATTTAACATATCTTTCTTTAAGAAAAAGTTTTAATCACTTTTATTCTCTGTTTTTCTTCTTGTTGTGTTTATTACTTTCTTGTTATCATAAGTCATCCTGACAGCAGCACTCTGAAACTCCTACCACCTGACATCAGAATATCAGTAGCCTCTGATGATGATGGTGACAATGAAAAGGCACTGTCTGGAGGTGAAGAGGGTCAGTCTGACACTGAGGTTATGCCTCCCACATCTCCTGTCCATATTTTGGTCACATGCAGTATGCTTACACATGCACATGACCTGGAGACCTGTGATATGGGATAGCTTGAGGTGGACACAGTTGAGCAGGGTAGTGTGGTTATTCCAGTTGCAGAGCTAGTTGTTTTCCCCCATAGCCATCATGGCGGCAAGGTGCCACAAAGGAGGGTTGATAGAGGTGCTCAGAGGAGGCCTGCTGCCCACTTTCCTCTTGATGCTGGTATGTCATGAAGTCCCACCAGACATATCTGTAAGGTCATAGTTGAGGCACAAGCATGTTCCACTAGGGCCTCTGAAGAGATATTGTGAGTACTAAATATCATGCATTCTGAACTGTTTGGGTAACTCTGTGGACAACATGAATGACACACTGGATCAGTCATTGTCTATGATAGAACATCTGCTAATGAAGGGTGGTCATCCATGTGGCTGGAGTGCCACTACATCTTCTGGTGTTCAAAGACATAGCCGTGCAAGATACCTCTCCCATAGTGACACTACCTTCACTGCTCCATCAGTGATTGCAGTGTCCACACAGATGTGGTAGGCCACAAGGTCAAGGTCCTGGATGTAGTCATAAGGGGTGCTCATCCATTAGACATCACTCACATTCAGTAAACACCCTGACTTCTAGACATCTGCAGAAGCTGCAATGTGATAACTGGCAGACATAGTTCTCATGGTTGGGGGAACAATGCTAAGCTGACTACTCTACCATAAATGGCTCACACCTGCCCAAGATACCAGGACATAGTGATAGTACAGTGTTTGATTATGTTCATGCAGACACACACAGTGAAATATAAATCACCTGCCCATAACACCTCACACAAATGTAGGCTGCCTAAACAGTACTGTTGAGTGTTATACATCTGCTGTTACTGGCCCTGCCAACTGTATACTTTAATAAATACACCTGTTCTTACCTGCACACACTCATTTCTTTGGTGTCAGCCCTGCCCTCCTACCCCACCCCATACATATGGTGATGACTGTGTCCTGCCCTGTGCACATCTTTGTGACATAAGGTTGCATATCTGTCCGATGCCAACAATGAATAACTAATGCTTGTTTGCTCACAAGCTTGCAGTTATAAATATGTGTTGAAGAAGAAAATGTATTGATATCTTGTTCCTACTCATTTGTGAAAGATTGATTATATAATCATTGAACCACATTGTATTTCAGTTAGTATCGTAAGTAAAGCAGTTGAAACATTAGGTAAGTCAGTCTTGTTTCTTGGTATAGTTGTGCAAATGAGGGTATAATTGATCTGTTCCATGTTTTATACACAGTAGTAGTCAGTTGAAATATATAGTGCACAGTATTGATTAGAATATGTAACTGTATATTGCAAAATTCAGACAGGAGATATTACTGATATAAATTTACTCCTCAGACAAATGATCTGTTTATGGGCATATACATATTTCCATATCAGTGAATTCTGTTGTGTAAATTTCTTATGTTTATTACAGGTTCCACACTTACCTGGTCATTACTGCAGATAACAATTGTGTCTTTGGGGATTGTCACTGTCTAATGTTATCAGAACACAGCCATTACATGGTTAAGTAAAGATTGTGGAGTTTGACCAGAAACAGTTTTCCTATATGTATGTGTGGTAATCCTATGCTTTGACCTAAGTAGTGAATGTGAGTGCCATCCTTTGCCTCTTAGCCAGAGCCAGGGCATACTGTGCACACCTCCGTCTGCCAGCACCATCTGCAGCTGGTGGTTCTTCTTCAGATTCTTCATCTGAATTTGCTACTGACCCTGCCTGTGGTCCTTGAAACTATAGTCCTGCCCTTTGCTGTCCTTGTTGAAGCTGCTTCCTGAGAATTATATTGTGTAAATTGTCACAGACTGTAATTATTTCAGCAGAGGTGCCGGCATTTTACTGCAGTGCACCTACTGATGTATCTAGACACCAGAATCTTAATATGAGCAATCCAAACACGTCCTTTAATATTCCTGGTTTGAGTGTGGGCCAAATAGTATACTTTTTTAGTGTGGTTAGGTTGTTTCTCATGGGTGTCATGAGCCATGGCTCCAATGCATAACCTGTATCCCCTACTAGATGTCCTTGAGGAATGTCACCCCAAGCAAATCTGGTGTACAGCTCACAGGTGTACCATATGTGTGAGTCTTGGAAACTACCTGTGTATCCGCCTGCATGGACATTGTAGCGGATTCCTTGGGCATTACAGATAACCTGACAGTTTATAGAATGGAATCCATTTCTGGTGATGTACCTTATTCACTGTTCACAAGATGGAGCTTGGATTTCTATTTGTGTGCAATCTATGGCCCCCAGCACTTCAGGGAGGTGTGCTGCTACACACAATTTCTGCATAGTTCTTGCTCTTTCCTGTAGGGTGCATGTGAAACAGATGTGATCTCTTACATATAGTAACATTACATTTAAAAATTGATGCAATATTCTAGAGGCTAATGCCTGTGACACTCCAAATATATTCCATGTGGTTCTCTGAAAAGTACCAGAAGCTAGTACACATAATGCTACACATACCTTTGTTTCCACTGCGTTGGGTTCTACACGATTTCCCTTGGGCCTGAGGTGGGAGCAGCAGAGGTTGCATATTTCCTTCAGTTTTTCCCTGTCCGCCCTGTATCTCTCAGCAATTTTTGTGTCATGCAGTCCATGATAAGTCAAACTTGGTCTAAATACCCTTTTTCTTCTTGAGGTCTGGCAGCATTAGCAGCAGCACCCTGATTTAAAGAGGTCTATATCATAACATCGAAAGGAACAAATCTCAAGCGGCTTAAATATCAAAACTGCCATTCATTGAAATCGCTTTTGTGGGGGGCTGTACCCCCCACACCCCCCACTAATTACATATACCAACTACAAGAACGCACTACAGTGTGGAAAGGGCAAAATTCTTGATCTTCACTGTACAGCAATCTCACAAAAAACAAATTGATGAACGGCAATTTCAATATTTACGTCATTCGAGATTTGTTCCTTTTGATAGTATGATACAGACCTATTTAAAGCCCATTGAACATATAGCATAATGATAGCCGCACCAATCCCTAACATGCTTTTGTAATCACACCTGTATTGAAAACAGTTTTGCTGATCAGGACAAATGGCTACACTGAGTATACACAATTGCTTTATAGCTTCTTGAATAGCATTAACCATGCTGGATTGGTTAATTAGCATGTAATCTGACTGTGTTTGTTGTCATTAGCATATTGTGCTGTTTGCATTTGTTTTACAATGAATACCGAATAATACACTATTGTATAGCTGTTAATGTATATGGACCATCGTTTTAAATATTTATATTACCTATTTCAAATTACATAAGATTTTTGGTATCAGCAAGAAATCCTAATTGAACTGGAAATCCACTGTACATATTGTTGGTCTGGCTGGAATGGGAAATATTCTCTACACTGTTCCAGCCAGAATGTTCTTAAGTTTTTTGTTTTTTTTTTAAAAGTACTGTTTATGAAATTCTGCTTACATGTCTTTTTGATTTCCTTACTTGCATAAATTAATTCTGCTTTTTCCAGTTTTATTTAGAGTTCTCATTTTAATGATATAATGAGGCACTCATCTGTTACAACAGGTAAGCCTATTTCTTATCCAAAATAAATAACTAAATGTTTACTTATTATGCTGTGTTAGAAGTTAAGTAAACGCAATCCGCTAAAAGAACATATATTAATTATATATATATTTTAATATTTTGAAACTCTGCTACTGTATAGAAGCTAAAGTTAAATCCTTTAACTGGATTTCTGGATTTTGAGGTTGGTTGTATAGAAACATAATCATTCAACCCATAGTCTTGATGTACTCTCAGTCTAAATATCCATCTCAACTGTCTGTTTGTAGCATTGGTCAAATCCCCTCTCCTAGCTATAGGGGGTATAACTTCTAACACTGAGAACATAAAATTATGTTTCTGTCCTTTCTCAATCATGTGTTTAGCAATGGCACTGTAGGTTAAACCCCTACATGCACAGTACAGATGGTCTCTCATTCTCTGACTTAAATGTTTTACCTATGTAAAAGTGATTACAGACTACGCATAGGGCAACATACAGTGAGTTCTTTGTATTACAGTCAGCCTTTGCCCTAATTTTATATGTTCTGCCACTGTGTGGATGTGCAAATATTGTTGACTCTGATTAAATGACAAAAAGAGCAAGCTCTACATTTCCTTATGTCAACTTCCCCTGTGTTATCTAATGTCTCTCCACCATTCCTAGGATAACAAAGTTTACCTTTCAAAGACTGTTTATTCTTGAAACCAAAAAGTGGACTGGGCCCCACTAACTGGGCTATAACTGGTTCCGCTTGTAACACATGCCAACATTTCCATATTATATTCCTAATACCCTGATCATCTGTAGAATAGGTAAGTGAAAATGGTATCCCTTTACTTAAGTTATCTTTCTTGCAATTACATATTTGGGGTAGTGAAAAATAAGCTTTTTCCAGGCTGTTCCTGACCCTTTTAACTTCACCATGTACTGATGTAATGTCCAATTCCTGATAGCCTCTTATTAAAAACTCCTTCTTAACAATGTCTAACCTCTCTTCTAGTTCACAATCACGAGTAGTGAGGCTGCTGTTCCTTAATGTTTGTTCCTTCAAAATATTTTTAAAGACATGCTGTTCCTTAATGTTTGTCCCTTCAAAATATTTTTAAAGACATGCTTAGGATTCACATAGGGTCACACCTTATGCCAATAGATGTACACAGTAATTGATGATTGTACATATCTCTGCACATAATCCAATCCATACTGGCACACAATTGTACTTTTTATGTGTGAGCATTCGAGTTATCAAAGATGTGCTGTAATGATTTTCACAGGAGTGTCCTCTGCTTAGTAATGCGCAGGGTGCATGATATACACCTGCGGTTGTTTATTCAACATTGGCCTGATAGGATATTGTGCATGTAATTGAAATTTGTAGCTTGCTTACATATGCCTGTCGACATTACATGATTACACATTATTGTACATGTGTCAATTATACATGCCCATTTCTGTGGACATTGGCAATCAGTCTTCCCATGTGACATACATTTGCCATCTGATGTATTTTCGGTTGGCTTTGACAGCATTCTGTGGGCTGTACACATGCATTTGCAATGTGTAAACTTACCTTGTCCTGTTTTTCCCTGATGTGGGCTCAGATTTGGCCACCTCACTTCCACCTTCATATTTCCATATTTTATTTTGCAGATATGTTTGTCTTTGTTGCATATATTGACTATTTTCATGTATAATGTTGTTGACATGGTAAACGTGTGCCACATGTATGGCCATTTTACAGATGTGGGACATCTGCACACAAGTCGTTAGTTACTGCTTGCAGTACATCGTTGTTCTCATTATACTTGTGTGTTAACCAGTGTACATTGTTGAAATCCATGTGCACAATCTGATATATTTTTTAAGCTGTCATGTTAGATTTTTGCAAATATTCTTACATCATTGTTGTGTGCATGTGTACAGGTGTGCGTTGCTTAATGTCCTTCCGTACAACATCTGACCGCATCTACATCCATATTGTACTATGTGGATGTAAATGCAGTCAGACGTTGTGCAGAAGGACGTTAAGCTAAGCACAATGCAAAGTATGCAGTGTTTGCTTAATGTCCCACTCTCTTAACATTCTATGGGACAGAATCTGTGCTGGACATTAAGTGAAACACATCTGTATTGATATTGCTTTCCATTTAGGCCACCGATAGTCATACATAAATGTCTACACCTATGTCTTGCCTTTAACATGGCAGATGTGTGTCACATATATCCATTCCATTACACATTTGTTTGCATTGTGTGCACCTACTTGTATATTTAGCAGCCATTTAGCTACTTTGTTGCTGAATTGATGTTTGGCACTGTGTTTGGTTGTTTGGCTTTCACATGTATAGTCAGAGGTTTGGTTCTTTCATCTGCTGGAGTTATCTAGCACTCTTAGATATGCATGTGCTCATCTGTGATGTTGCTTGGTTTACACTTGCACTGCTGACATACTATTTAAATATGTGATTAATTATACAATAAGTAGTCTGATCTTTATTTATTACCATACAACACAAATCTACTATTGATCATACACATCCAAGTATGACTGCCACACAGTTTGTAAGATGTTGTAGCTTAATAGTGCATAAGTACATATGTTTTTCCTGCATTTCATCATGTCTGGTATGCATCCTTAACCTGTTTGCAAACTTTCCATTGCCTGTGTTATACAGTGTGCCATCTGTGTAACGTACGTGTCTTTATTGTGTTTTTTCCAACCTTTGTCTGTCATGTGTTCTGATATTTCTAAATGGGTGTACCTGTTGTGATGACCTTCCTCTCCTCTTTCTCTATCTGTATCTTTCCTTCTTTTCTTAAGAAAATAAAACATGCGGACTATTCCCATCATAAAAAAAAATGCCCATGCCCCTCCAAATTCACTCTCATTTTCCTGTTCTATAATCCCTCTTGTGTATCCCTCTTCTTCAACCATACCCCACATCTTCTTTTCCGTCTCCCACTTTCCTTGGGAGTGTATGTGCTACCTTTGTTCCCCATGCAAGTGCTGCATCCATTGTTAGCCAATGTTAGCTGAAGCAATGTGGCCATCATTGCCCTTGGAATTTATTAATTTTTTGTTAGAAAATTTACAGATTCCATCGGAATCCATAAGTGAGAGTTAGCATATTTTTATAATAACAGAGTTAAGGTTATGGTCCATAGTTGTCCTTAAGCTTCCTGGAGAAATTCTGCTATAGGCAGGTATTTAAGACTGTCAGGACACTTGAATTGTGAGATTATTTCAATAACAGAGATTTTTCTTTACTTACGGACTACTTGCAGATATTATTTTACGTTGTTACTTGCACATTTAGCACTGATATTGGCATAGTGTGCCAGATTCCACAAACCTTAAGGAAAATAGGCCTGAGGCTGTTAGAAAACACAAATTTCAGATGAATGTAACAACGTGTAGAGTGACAGTAAGAAAAGAAAGATAGTTCTGAAGGGATTTGATCCGTGCCTTCATTAATGATGTTGTCTACACCAATGCATTAGCAAGGGGAGTCACAAAAGCATTCATACAAAAGGTACTGGAAAATATACTTTTCAATGAAATGCAATGCATGTGCAGACTGACACCATAAAAAGAAGGATGGGCCTCAATAGATTTGAGTCATTCCTTTGGTAGTGATATTCGCAATACCAGTGCATTAGCAAGGGTAGCCTCAGAAGCACTCAGAAAGCATGGAGCAGAAAACACATATTTCAGGAGAATGTAATACATTTGCAGACTGAAAATTGAAAATTGTAAAATAACACACAACCAAAATCCATGAGAGATTTTACATTTTGCTGATAATATTTTTAAATGGATGTTATTATGATTTTATTATAAGATATGATTTTGATTTTTATTTAATAATATTATTCAAATATTTGGAAAGTTAAGTGGTATGAGTGGGAGTGTTTTTTGTGTGGGATGGGTACCCTTTTTATTTTTCATTTTAGAGAAAAGAAGACATGTGGCTAATATGAATATCCCAACTACTATCTAATATTTTCCTCACATGTTCTGCCATCTCCTGGCAGTTGACAAAGGTTTCACCTCAACTTGCATTGCTACAAGTGCGTAACACTGTCCAGTCTTCAGTACAGGCTGCTTGCTGAAGATGGTGCAGCTAGGATGGGCAGTATGGATGCAACTGAGACACATCTGGGACCCTGATGCGCTGGGTTCTTTTAGTGGTGATGGTGGTGGCACTGCTACCACCACCTGCTGGGGGATTGATGGACCTTGATAGTGGGGCAGATGCAGGACACTGTGCTGCTGCATGTAATAGTAAAACAAATTGAGAGAAACAATACATAAATAAACCAAATAAATATATGTGACAGGAAAGGATAGAGACAAAGATGGTGGTAAAAGAGAAATGCAAACACAATGATAATTCCATTTTTAGTTATGTTGATAATGATAAGAAATAGACTTTTAATATTAATAGCATTAAAACAGGAATTTCATTGACCTGTTTGTCTATGCAGGAGGTTCTAAACCAAAAGCCACCCTCATGTGCAATCTAACATATAGAATATTAATAGCAGGAATTATTTATCAACAATTCCATTTTTTTTTTTGCTCACAGCCAGTGATGCAATTTCAATTTTGATAATAACATTTTACAAATACAAAATATATATACTGATCACACAATAATATGCCCATCGTGGATGCTAAACAAGTTGCAGATACGTCTGTTGTAAATTATGAAATGCGCAGCAAACCACTACTTATGGATCTTAGATATATGGATCAAGAGTGGTGCATTATTATTGGGATACTGGCACATATAGTTTTCCATGACAACAGAAAGTTGTGGTGGGGGATTGAACTCACAGCCTTCTTAACTATCTCAGAGCACACAGACATAAGATGAGGATCCACTTGCCCACCTATATAGATGGAGGCATGTAGAAGCTCACTTTTAACATTGCTCAGTCATAATACTACGCTTGGGCTATGCCAGCACTGACAGATGTGGTACTAGTGTATAACCGTTATGCGTAATTATTTCTAATGCCTACAATGGTTACTATGAAAACAGAGTAATTTTTATTGCATCATGTATATTCACCCCAGTTCTCTAGTCTGACTCTTTGCACTAGCCTATTACTTTTGATCTATGCAGGGGTTATAGATATAAAAAGGCATAATGAAAAATTGGACGGAGGCATGCAGTGCTATTTTATTCAGTTATGTAAAAGATGCTATATTTACAGTATTGAGGTGATGACTGTGCCTTACCTTCATCATCCCATCAGTAAAGGAGTTCAGGCTTGTGTTTTCACATGTCACTCTAGTGGTTACAGCACTGTTATTCTGTGCAAAGGATGCCAGTAGCACAGGTAACAGCCTTGGCCAATCTATTCAAGGAAGTAGTCTTATAATACTGTGACCTGGTATTGCCCTCCTGCAGCAGCCTCAAGGTGTAATGTTTATGGTGGATATCCAGAAATATCTTGGACTTCTCCTCCCACCACCTCTGCATGCTTGAGAATCATAATACTGTCCTTTGCCATAATATCTCACCTTAAAAGATCTCTGTTAAAATGACAGAGAATTGGTGCCCAGAATAGTTCTCATTTGTCCCTGCCTCCATGCAGCTATGAGCACTGATGGACATCTCAATTGTACAATGTATTGCAAACTAAAAAAATATAGGTGATGTATTATTATGTTTCCAATGGCACTTTAAGGATTGAAATATGTCAGTCTTCCATACCTTTGTATGCTGCTGAAAATACATGGTCTTCAGTGACTCCATCTTCAGGTGGCTCGCTATGGGATGAATTCCCATTGTAATAAAATTAGTTTCCTATGTGTGTGCCAAGCTGCTTCCAGTTAACAATGTATAGAAATCCACACATTTTTACCAGTTGTGCTCCTCATGCAAACTGAGGGATTCAGAAACAGTAATTGGATGAGCCCTAATTATCATATCTACACAATATAACTGCAATGAGAAATACTGGGTCACATTGCACAACAGAAAAAAAAACAGAAAAAAAAACAACTGTAAAAGGTGTTAGAATCTTGCAAGCTGCTTTTGCTGAAAGCTTTTCTTCTGAGTCAGACATCTGCTTACATAAGGTAAGCATTACTTTATGCACAACTCATTCAGTTGTGGAATGATAGATTTGACCGTTCCTCTAGCATAATGGCTGTAAAGGGATATCAGGATGTCAATAATTTAAAGGGTACATTGCAAGTGTACTGCAAGTAGTACACTGTAAGGTTGTTAAGGCAGATGGGAGACACCCTCATGGGCTCATACTTTGAGTAATGTTATTACTATTTTACTATTGTGTGCCTTACACATTTGTCATTAGCCACAACCTTAGCAACAGCAGTATAATCATGGTTAAGTGTTGTTCAGTTTTACTTTTGTTATTGTTTTGTAGGGAATATGTACTCACTTCACTCTCCATTCCTGGCATTTACTTAAAGACTGTAGGAACACATATCTAATCATCAGGTGCAAATTGACCATTATATATATAGCCTAGTGGGATAGGATTATTGTACAATTTTTTTTGAGGGCCATGCAAGAATGTGGATATTAATTCTTGTTTTTCATGCCAGAAGACCAATGCTTAAATAACAGAGTTTAAGAAACATGCTGCATCTGGTGCCCATCCACATTCATACACAAGCCCAAATTTACTGATGCAGATAGTGATGTGGTACTGCAAGGACTCCATCTCCATAGCCAACATCTGTTAGCTGTCCATGCTTCCAACCAGCCATTCTGTGACCATATCTAGGACGAAATGGTTAGCCAGGTAAATGCAGTGGGTGGTCAGACACATAGCTATGGCATGGCCCATCACAGTGCCATGGATATAATCTGCGCTGCCACCCACTGAGTAGAAGCTCTGGCATGGTAATGAAGGGGAATTGGTGGTGGACCATTGACCAAGCCACCACTTACAAAGATAGAGGAGTTCCTGGACACAGTGAAATTTTTAGCAAGATGGCATGGACCCTCTGAGGTGATAGTGAAAATGAACAAAGTGAACTATAAAATAAGACAAACTGGAAAGAGAAGAGCAGAGCAAATATATAACATCCATGTTTTAAAAGTATGGAGAGAAGCTGAAGTTTTAGTTGTATGCCTGGGAGCAGACATATATTTTTAATAGGATCACAGGAGGTTACTAGACTAATGGCCCTGTGACCCTTACAAGCCTAATCAAGAGTTTATCCCCCAAAAAGAAACCTCACCCCTGTCAATGAGGGACAAAGGTGGAACCCCTGGGACAAATTTGTGGTTTATTTCATTAGAATTTTTATGAATATATTTCTGTGGATACTTAGTGGACTTTGCTCATTTTTAACTTTAATAATAATTAATATATATATACACCTTCAATACATATACACTTTATATAACTTCTTTACACATTAGGTACATGTATTGAATGTATTCTTCAGTTTTTTTACACACATTTTTAATATGGTTTTTATGTCTTTTTTTTTTATATTATTAAAATACAAATTTAATATATATGGCAAATTGAATGACACAACAACCACAGTTTTTACTATGTACCTTTAAATTTATGTACTCTGATCTAATGACACAATGGAATTAATCAATTAATCAATTAATTTGTGTTTTTTTCATATATATGTGGGTTGTTTTAATGGCAGTGTTATTCTGATGAAGTTTCCGTGTTTTGGAAATGAAAGCGCTAAATGGAATCACTGCATTTTGTTAATAAACTTGGAGTTCGGTATTTTTTGGACTGAAGAGTCTGTTTGATATTACCACCTACCATCTACATTAACGCTTGTGGGACTGCCTTAATTGGGTTCTGTGCAACGGGGAATACAGTATTTACAAATTTGTGGTTTCCCATCCAGTCATCAAGGATGTGCTTAAAAAGGGTCAGCGAGGTACTCAGTTTGATATTTTGGGAAGTCTATTCCAGAGACAGGGCAGCGTCTGGAAGACAAACCTGTCTCTCCAGCAGGTTTTGGTGATGTCGCATTCTAGATTTAGGCCTATCAAGTGGGTAATGCATGTCAAATTAGACTTACGGATATGGAGCATCTCTAGTAGGGCAGGGTCCAATATTGCCTTGTAGGTGAGACACAGATCACCTCTGAGCAATCTGTACGACACCAAGTAGAGTGATAGTGATTTGAGCCTGTCCACATAGGACAGGTGTTGGAGGCCATGGATTCTCTTTGTGAGGTATTTCTGTGGCCTTTCCAGTTGGTGCAGGTGTTTGGAGAGGTGCATACCAAATGGGGCATTATACTCAATTAAGGGTGTAATGAGGGAGGAGTACAGAGAAGTAATAACCTCCTTTTTTCTGGATGCAATCCCTTTACTTTTGAGATGAACCAAGTAAAAGGCTTTTCTGACCACTGTTGCCACATGATGGTCGAATGTGAGATTGTTGTCAACCTGAGTATCCAGGTCTCTCACCATGGGTTGTGTGCTTAGGGAGTTGCCGTTGATGTGGTAATCAGCAGGGGCCATGATTTTGCCGAATGGTATGATAATACATTTTTTGCATTTAACTTAAGGCCATGACTTTGGCACCAGTTATTTGTAGCTGTGAGAACCTCTTGCAGTATGTTAACATCATTTGGGGAGTCAATGACAGCACCCAACTTGCAGTCATCCACAAACTTGGTCAGCCACAAGCCCTTTGTCTTTGCCTGGACCTCTGAAAATTAGATGCCAAACAGTATGGGCCCCAGGACAGATCCCTGTGGGGAACACCACTAGTGACAGGTCTGCTGTCGGTGGTGATGGCACTGATTTTGACCTTGTGAGTCCTATCTATGAGCCAGTTGGCCACCCATCTGATGAGATGGGGATTAACACCAAGTTGTGTTAGCTTTTTTATGATACCCGAGTGGGGAATTGTGTCAAAGTCCTTGGCCAGGTCAAGGTAAGCTGTATGTACTGATGTTCCCTCATCCAGAGACTTGGTGGCAGCCTCAAAGAAGTCAACTAGGTTCAATAAGCAAGATCTGCCCCATGATGAATCCGAATTGTATGGGGTCGAGTGTTTAGAGATTGCCTATGTCCTTGTTTATGAGATCCATAATAATGCACTCCATGGCTACACAGATCAGACTTGTCAAGCTAATGGGGTGATAGTTTCCCAAGTCAGTAGTGGCACCACCTTTGTGCAAAGGGATGACAATGGCGGTTCTCCACTCTGCTGGAATAAAGCCTGTAATGACGCTGTGGTTGAATAGGGTGCTCAATGGTGAAGCTAGTTGTTGCTGGAGATGGTGCAGAATACAGCCTGGGATATTATCAGGTCCCATGGAAGCTGTGTCCTTTGCCTTGGATAGAACCTTTAATCTATGGAGATGTGAGGTGTGGGAGAAGTATCGAGGATGTCGACTGGACCTTTGGGGGGGTGACAAGGGGGTGAAGTTTGTGCTGAACCTATCAGCCAGCAGGTTGGCTAAGATGGCAAGATCGGTGTAAGTGGTACCATTACATACTAATTCAGAACAAATTGGGCTTTGCCATGGAGGTTCCTAACATAACTGAAAAAGGACTTTTGTTTTCCCTTTGTTTCAGAGGCTAGTTTCAACTCATAACTGGCTTTGGAGTTTTTCACTAGTGATCTAATTTGCTTGTTGAGGTGGAGGAGTGAGATTTTCTGATTTGGGATTTGTTCCTTTTTACCCTTGGGCAACAATTTCTTTCTTTTATTGTAAACCCTGTAGATAGAGGATATCCACCAGACAGGTTTGTGTTTCCTTGAGGAGTAGGTTTTAGTTTTGTTGTGTATGGCTGAGTCCATGCAGTTGTACAGGTGCTTGTATACCACATTGGCATACTGTTCAGCATATTTGTCTGCATCCTCTGAGAGGGGGGTGTGTGAAGCTGCTGATACCATCCCTTAGGAGGGTGTAGTCAGCTTTTGAGAAGTTTTTTAGCCTGGTTATGGCTGGAGAGGGGTTGGGTGGGATAGAAACTATGAATGAGACAGACTGATGATCTGATTTTACCAGGGAAGAACATACTATGGGAGTGCTGCAGCGGTCACTCATGTTAGTGCAAACCAATTCCAGTATGTTATCTCCCCTTGTGGGGGATGAAACCAGCTGGTCTAGTGCATAAGAGTTAATGAAGTCTTAATAATATGGTACCAAGAAAGTATATCTCTGATGTTTAGCCAGACAAAGATTGACTAAGGTACAGAAGAAAGAAGCAAAATATATTTTCCTTAGAAATAATGAGATTCTGTCTGTGCTTCCTGGTAGAACAAATTTAAAACAGCATCATACTGAAATTGTGCTGAGCAGAAGGTAATCCAGAATCCTACATGTCACCAGAGTCCAAAAGAACAGCATGTGAATAAGTGAGAAAAATGTTTAAACTGGGAGCTGGATTTGAAAAGGCTTGCGCATGGAATAGCATGCCCATCTTGGGTTATTACTCCATGCCCAAGTCCAAAACGTAGTGGTACATCATTCCCCATTCAACAAATGTTAAAATGGACTGGCAGAGTCCTGCACCCAATTCTTAAATGGGAATGAGGCTTACTTCACCAAAATAATTTGGCATTTTACTTTCGTCATGGTCATTAACATGCAGGCCCAAATCATACCTCTCAACCTCTTAGAGCAAGAAATCTGGACAAAGCCATAAATAAAAGTGGGACGAATGTGCAAAAAGAGGGAACATTTTTAAATATTGCTCTTACAAACTTAGAAAGTTGATAGAATAACAGGTTTTGCATTAGAATGAATTTTCTAAAGGATATGAAGTCTGAAACTCAAATGTCTGTCATTATTTTCTAATGTCAGTCTTTAATAATTTGCCACTAATTTGCCAGAAAATCACAATTTTATGAAAAATGGACCAAAAATATGAGACAAAAATCTGGACTTTCTGTGAAAATCTATACAGTTGAGAGGTATGGAATTAGTGGCAAAGCCTGTTGAAATGAATAGGCTTCTCAATTAGGTGGAAACTCCGTCTATATGTGGAACTAGGTACTGCAGGCAGTACTATATTGGAAGCCAGACTACTCTGCAGAACCTAGCTCCATGTACAGGTGGTGCTATTCTGCAGCTATCAGGAAGTATTGCAGTGAGAAGTATGAGATGGGTACCAGACTCCTGAAGGGATAGCTCATTTTGGTCTGTGTTGTTGTTTTTTTTTTTTTTTAATTGAGTTCCCTAGTGGGCTAGTGAACTTACATCTGAATTCCCCTTCTTGGATATGGCGAATGTAGGCATGATAGCTGTGTCACCTATGCTGGCTAAATTCACCCATCCACCCTGTAGGTGGAGCTGTGACATTAAATGGTCTAATGGCCATGCACCTCCCTCATATGTTGAAGATGGTATTGCAGGCAGGCTCGCTGCTTGCATTACTAGATCTGTCATACAGATGGATCCACTCTGCATAAGAACATTTGCTAGACTTGGCAACCCCTCAAAGACTAGGTAATGAGTTTAACTGACACTGAATGATACTAAATTGCATTAAATTTTCTGGGTGTACTAGGCCGCCAGTTCAAGTTCAATACCTCAGCAATGCAAGGTACTGAATTAGGGAATACTGCCCCTGGATGATATTATTCTTTAGTGAGTCGGAGGGATTTTATTGTTCGGCATAGAGGGAAAGAGAGTGT